>NC_046154.1:32968377-33123377 GCF_011064425.1 Rattus rattus
GTGCACCCTCACATTCTTTAGTATAGCTACAACACTATATCATAGAGGATCATAGGTGTAAAGACAAGGAGAAGCTGGAACTTTTGGGCACAGTTGGAGGGAATGTGAAGTAATACAGATGCTGTGGAAAACAACACAACATCCCTCAAATAATTAATAAAAGGAGAATGCAACCCATTGGCTTCACTTCTGACCCAAAAGAACTAAATATGGAGTCTCAGAGATGCTTGCACACCCACAACCCCAGAAGCATTAAGAGATGCTTGCATATTTGCATCCCCAGAAGCATTATTTACAATGGTGAAAGGTAGAATCAACTCAGACCTAGTGACAGAAAAATGGATAAACAGAGGAGTATTATTCAGAATCAAAAGAGATGACAATTCTGACAAAAACTTCCAAAACAGTGAACCCTGAGGATCTTACATGTAGCAAATAAGCCAGTCATAAAAAGGTAAATTTCCATGATTCTGCTCATATAAAATATCTAAAAAAATTCAAATTAAAGTCAAATTCTTAGGAAGGAGGAGGAAGGTTATCAGGAGTGAGGTAGGGAAAATGGAGTTTAGAGGGCAGGGAGTTTCAGTTTTGTAAGGTTAGAATGTTGTGGAAATTGGTGTGTGATCATAGATGTGTACAGTGCTCTTGAACTAGGCACTTTAAGATTATTAGAATAGGGGTTGAAGAGAGGGCTTCATGGGTAAAAGTACTTGCCATGCCCAGAACCCACATAAAAACTGGATACAGTAGTATCTATAATCTCTAGAATCCCAATGTCCCTTTCAAGAGATGGGAGGTAGAGACCAGAGAATTCCCAGAAGCTAATGCCAGGATCCTACAACGAACAATGAGAGATGTTGCCTCAAACAAGGCAGAGGTAAAGACCCATGCTTGAGGTTGTCCTCAACTTCCACAAATGTGGCCACACAAACACATGCATACACAGACATATCATACACTAAAATATTAATGGTAAATTCTGTTGTTTACCTTTTACTATAATTTTTAGAAAAGCTCAGCCAATGAGAAGATAGAAGACATGAACACGTATTTTACCAAAGGTAATAGAAAAGTAGCAATTAAGCTCATAAACTTCAACATCCCTAACCACTGGGCAGTGCAAATTCAAGCTACAGAGATGCCTGGCACAGCCATTTAGGCCTGTCATTCCAGTTCTGGGGGAGGGAGGACTAGAAGTAGGAGGATCAGGAATTCAAGGCTAGCTTGGCTACACAATTAATCTGATGCCAGTCAGAGTTACATGAGACCCTGCAATGCCCTTCTGGGTAGTGGCCATACCAAGTGCTGGTGGCAATGTGGAGAAGCCAGATGTCTCCTGGATGTAAGATGTTGCTATCCTCTGAAAAATAGTAGAGAAGTTTACTTAAAAGCTAAACACACCCTGAAGCATACAAATCTTGTTTCTGCTCCTGGGCTCTTATCCCAGAGAAATGAAATACAACCATACGAAAACACACAGTCCACACTCAGAAACAACCAAAATGTTCTACAGTATGAACATGTTTTAAAAAACCTTGTGAAAGCAGAACTCTCCCGTGGATGGACAAGGACAGCAACCCCCCTACAAAACCTTTCACTCCTTTCAATGTGTCCTGCCTGCAAGGACAAAGATGGAGCAGAGACTGAGGGAGTGGCCAACCAATGACTGGGCCAACTAGAGACCCATCATGGGCAAGCACCAATCCCTGACGCTGTCAATGATACTCTGTTGTGCTTGCAGACAGGAGTCTAGCATGGCTGTCCTCTGAGAAACTCCACCCAGGAGCCAGTGGAAAGAGATGCATAGACCCATAACCAAACATTAGATGGAGCTCAGAGAGTCGTGTGGAAGAGTTGGGGGAAAGATTGAGGGCCCTGAGGGGATAGGAACTCCACAAGAAGAGCAACAGAGTCAACTAACCTGGACTCTTGGGGGTTCCCAGAGACTAAACTACATGCACAAAGAGCACACACAGGCTGGATCTAGACCTTCCCACACACATGTAGCAGATATGTAGCTTGGTCTTCATGCAAGTCCCCCAATAACTAGAACAAGATCTGTCACTGACTCTGTTGCCTGTCTAGGGACCCTGTTCCTCTAACTGGGAGAGGATGTGCCTAGTCCTGCAGTGACTTGATGTGCCAGCGTGGGTTGGTACCCAGGGTCACCTCACTCTTCTCGGAGGAAGAGAAGGGGGAAGAACTGTGTGAGTGGGGACTGGGAGCAAGGGGGGGCTGTGATTGGGATGTAAAATGATTGATTGATTGATTGATTGATTGATTGATTGATGGAAAAACAAACCAAAGTACCCTGGTACGTCAACACTAGAAAGAAGAGGGGAAAATGATTAAAGCACATGGCACCTGGATGTAGCTCAAGGTCAGAGCGGGGATGAAACCAAGCTCCAGTGGCCCAGGATATATAATTCCATGTAAATAATGTCCCCTGATAAATTAATCCTAAGTTAACAAACATAACATTCCTTAAAAATACTAAATGATAAGATTGGAGAGTGGGGCAACAATTGCCAAGGTTGTGGGAGTGGAGAGATGCTGACCACAAAGGAGGAGGTCAAGGAACATTGGCTCTGTGTCTTCATTGTGACAGCTACGTGATCTGTACAAAAAAAAGCAAAACAACAACAACAACAAACAAACAAACCTTCACAGCGCTAATCCATGCTCTCTTTGATACTGATATCCAGTTGTGATGCTATGCCAGAATTAAACAAGATGGTTGAACAGGTGAAGAGTCCCGAGGCCTCTCTCCACTGCCCTTGCAATTTCATGTACATCTATAGTTATCTCCAAATAAAACAAGGATTGAAGAGCTCAAGGCAGGGCTGGGGATGTGGCTCAGTCGGTAAAGTCGATAAAGTACCATGCAAAGTCTTAGATTCCGTTCCCAGCACTTCATAAGCCAAGAGTGGTGGTGCACACCGTCATCCCAGCACTTGGGAGATGGAAGCAGGAAGATCAGAGTTCAAGGTCATCCTCAGCTACTTAGCAAGTTCCAGGCCAATGTGGGCTATGTGAGACCCTGACTTAAAAAAAAAAAAAAAAAAAAAATTATATGAGGCCAATAGCGGTCTTTTTCCAACTGTCATGTGAATATGGGTGAGGGGCCCCTTGCTGATGCTGTTGAGGCTGTCACTGTGCACAGGGTCACCTTTCTGGCAGATGAGGAGGCATCTTCCAACCACCATAAACTGTTGCCACTTGTATATATGTGCAGGTGCAAGGTGCAAGCCCAAGTGTATGCTGAGGGGCAAAAAGGCTGTAACTGGGAATCAAACAGCCTTGATTCGGTGTGGATGGGCAGGGCTAAAACAATATCCATAATACCTGGCAACCACACTGTTAGGACCATGACACTACACTGCCTATGTCCCTAATTGAAGGAAGTGCTAAATTTCCACTTCCACATTATTTAAAAACAATCTCTCTCTCTCTCTCTCTCTCTCTCTCTCTCTCTCTCTCTCTCTCTCTCTCTCTCTCTCCCCCCCCCCCCCCCGTGTGTGTGTGTGTGTGTGTGTGTGTGTGTGTGTGTGTGTGTGTGTGTGTGTGTGTGTGTAAACATGAACACATACCTTTTTTTTCCCTGACTCTGTGCTGCTGGTGAAGAACATCAGTAGTTGGGAATAGTCTCACCACATCTCAGGAGTTTTAATGGGCTCCTATTTTCATCTCTGTTCAGTTGAAAATATTTTCGTATTTGCATGGCGATTCCCTCTCTGACCTGAGGGTTGTTTGGTCATATATTCCTTCCCATCTCCTCAGACCCACAGCCTGGCTCCTTGCAAATGTGTTCCAGCCACTGCTGCATCCTTGGAGCCCACTGGTGGCAGATGCTGGCCTAACACTGGTGACTTGCGTGCGAGGTGCAAGTTGACTGAGCTCTTGGCCACAAAGAGCAAGGCAAAGTTCTTCAAATGTGGACGTCTTAGTGAGCCATGAGTTAAACACCCCACACACACACACACACACACGCCCCTCCCCCCTTTTTTTTAATGAGCAGCACATGCTCCAGTTTCAAAGGCACTGTGGCTGTCTGATGGGGAACCTGGGGTTTGGGAAGGTCAGGACAGGTGTCCCCAGCTGTGGGTCCTTCATGCTACCACCTGTCTGGGCTTTGTCCTTCTGCTCTTTGTCAAAGTGAGGAGTGACCTTGGGGGCTACCAGGGAACAGGATGAAAAGCTTCTCGATGAGGAGAAGCCGCAGCAGGCTCTAGATGAGCTGCCCTGCACTGCCTACAATCAAAGAGGCACCTGGGGCGTTAGGGATGAGGAGGACTGGGGAGTAGAGACTGCATACTGCCACCACAGGATGGGGAAGGGCTTGTCACGAGTCTGGAAATCCAGGGTGAACTGGCCAAGCGTCACCTGGGCTCTGTGACACAGAGGGTTGGGAATCAGAGAACCTGTGGAATTGGTTTCCAGCACTTGGCTGACCATGCTGCCTTTGGGATGCCCTTGAGCTTCCCAGCTTTGGTTCCCCATGGATGCAGAGAAGAAGCAGAACTAGATCTTTCTCTTCCTCACTCTGAGGGAGTGGCTTGGCCCCTCTGACCCTCAGCCTGCCACATGTGGACAGAAACAGATAACATTTGCCCAGTGAGGAATCAGTAGCTGAACCAAGGGTGTAAGACAAAGGCAAGCGTTGAGAATTGATGTCACCTGTTCTCCAAACAACTCAGCCTGACTTTAGGAACAAGGTCATAGCAACAGGGATGAATTGTCATCTTCTCGGTGCTCCACCCTCTACCAACCCTCAAGAAACTTGACCTGCAGCCTCTACATACACTATCCTCCTTAGACATCCTACGCCTGCCTCTGCAACCCTCCAGAGACTCCTGGGTGAGTCCTGGGTACACTCAGGACACTGGCCTCTGATGCCCATGCTCACCGAGAGGTCTCCACTTCTACAGCAACTCTCCAAACACAATGGGAGTGTCTTACCAGGCCAAGGAACTTCCCTTAGAGCTCTCCACGGTGCCAGAATGCAGGGACCTGGTGTTGCATAAAGCAGGGACACTAGCTCCTCACCAGGACCAGGACTAGAGAGAGACACACTTGGGGACAGGCTGTGTAAAGAGTTCTGAGTGTCGCCCAGCTGTCAACCCCACACTTTGCATCTCTCTAGTCCCATTCTCGCCATCACTGTGGAAAAGTGTACACACGGGCAGTGCTCAGAATGCTCAACCTTTGCCCATGCACAGACGACATGCCCATGCCTAGGGCAGCTGCTTGCCCCCCCACACACACACAGATGCCTACTAGATCAGAAGGAAGAAAATACTAGAAAGCTCTGCTAGGACCTGGGAATGAGCATTGCTGAAGGAAGCTAAGGTGCACACTGAACCCAAGTCTGTCTGTCTCCCAGCTCCAGCCTAGGTGTGAAGAAGGGGAGGGGTGCATAGAGGGTGAGGGAGAAGCAGAAAGGAATCATGGGAAGTCCCTGATTCTCAGCCCTTGGGCCCTGGGAGGCAGCTTCATGTTGTCTAGGATGTCTTCTCCTGTGTGTTCCAGCCAATAAAACAGAGACATTTTTCTTCCCGGTTACAGCCTCCTGCCCTCTGCCCTCAGCTGAAGTTGCGCTGGGATCTATATCTCTAGAGAAACCCTCCCCTGAGCATGGGTCCTCAGCCCTTCCCACAGCCTATAAATGATGTCACTGTCTTCTTTCTTAGGTGAGTTTTTCCAGGAAGATGTTAGGGGCCCAGCATGGATAAGCAGACTCCAGTGTTTTGTTGGTGTTTTTTTTCCTGGCTCAAGTCCTAAAGGCTCTGGATCCTGGGGGAGACCTCAGCTCACCTTGCCTAGGGCTGGGTCAGCATGCCTCTGGGTCTGATGATCTCCACTTCGGTCTGTTAGGATTCCAGGCACGGTGCAGCAAGTCTCGACTCCTTGACTGAATTAGCCACTTACACAGGTGTCTGTCTGCCGGGTGACATGCTGCTGGAATTCCTAAAGGCCCCTGACTTATTCTGAGGGAGTTTCCAAGCCAGATCCCAGACCTCACTAACCACACACGGACCAAAGCCTGAGAGTATCTCTACCTAGGATGTGGGGAAATAACAGGGGGCAGAACAGTGGAGAGAAGAGCTGGACATCCTCACTTCATCCCCTCCCCCACATCCCAGGCCATCCACCCTGTGGAGAGCCACAGAAGTAGGAGCGTGTGTGGTACCCCCGTGTTTCTGTTCACCATTATGGACTGACAAACCACTCCAAACTTAGAAGATTCATATCTACCCATCTCTTGAGAGTTGACTGGGCAGAGAATGACAGACTTGGCTGGGTGCCTCTTCTGCTTCACGCAGAAGCATCTGGGTACACAGCTGGGCCAGGCTGGGAGATTCCACTTTGTTTCTTCGTGTATCTCATGCTTTAAAGGGTGACAGAAAGGTTGGGGTTCTCTCTCCATTTCTGTGAAGTTCCCACAAGCCGTGATCTTTCCATGTGGTCACCGTAGGACGTAGGGCGGTAGTCTGGTTTCTTACCTAGCAGCTCTGGGTCATAAAAGGAGAAGCTTCCAGACTTTCCTAAGGCTCAGCCTAGACCTGGCATTGCAACAGTGCTCTGTTCTTCTTTTTAAACTAAGTCACAAGCCAGCCCCGACTTCCCAGGAGGGAACCATCCAGGAGCAGGAGGACCAGGAAGGCAGAATTAGTAGGGTTCATCTTTGGAGTCACTCCCCCAAGGAGGAAGAATGTTTGATACGGCCTTAGGTTCCATTGGTGATTCAAACACACACACACACACACACACACACACACACACACACACACACACGTGTTGGGACATGGCCAACCAGGCAGATAAAAAACCCTAATGTGGCTTGAGATGTCCGTTGTACAAGTCAGGTGTGATGGTGCACACCTGAGATCCCAGCATCTGGGAAGCTAAGGGAGGAGGAGCGTGCGTTTGATGGTAACTTGCCTTAACAGCTGAGAAGAAAGAGGAAGAGGAGGAGGGAGGCAGAGGGGAGGTGGAAGGAAGAGGTGAAAGAAAAAAGGACAAATAGGGAGGAAGGGGGAAGAAAGGAAGAAGAAGGCAGGAGGGAAGTGATTTCCACTTCGCAAGTTCAGAGTAGTGAGTGTGACGATTCCCACAATGGTGACAGGTTCCGGTTGGGATCCTCAATTTTTATTGTAACAATATGTCACCTGCTCTGTTAACTGTCAAAACATACAAATACCTGAGGGAAATGCCACTTGACAAGTTCTTTCCCAAGAACATAGCCTGGAGCCCACTACTACCCTCTTCTACATCAAAAACTCTCTCAGAGAAATGAAGTCTGTGACAAGACCCCTGACTTGTTTTGGGACCCCGAGCTGCCAGGTGAGAAGCCAGACTTGTAGCTACCCTTGGGAAAACCCAGTCTGCTCCCTCAGAATCGGGACAGAGCCTGCAGGGTGGCTGCAGCCCACGCCTCTGCCTTCTCCATCTCTTGCCTCTGAGTCTTCATTTTCTACCGTTCTGCACCCTACTGTCTGTTGAGGTTGCTATAAGCCTTCCTTGGGAAGAGATGGAGAAGGAAGGGGTGGCCATGCAGACTGACTGAAGCAGTAGACTTGGTGTCCCTCTAACAGTAACCCAAAATCTGACACAGCTGCAGGAAGACTTGGTGACGTCATCTAGAGGTGACCCACTCAGCACCGGCCTTACCGAGTACCTGCTGTTTGCCTAACCGGTTCAAGGCTTTGAGGTCCCATCTGTGAACAAAGCAAGTTCTCTCCAGGAGGACAGAGGGCTGGAGAGGTCTGACTAGCAAGAACAAGGTGGTTTCAACAACAACAACAACAACAACAACAAAGAAAAAAAAAACAGAAGATGAAGGTGGTCAGGGGAGTGAGGGGATCTGCTGCCCTTTAACTTGGGGAACTGAAGGGAATATGGTTTACAGAATCGATGTTTGAATTAAAACTTGAAAGACAGGAGGGAAGGCTCTGAGGGGCTTCCAGGATTAAAAACAGTCTATGCAATGGGCAAGATGGTGTAAAGGGAGGCCCTCCATGCCAGGAATGATTCTCAAAGGAATGACTCAGTGGTCTGCAAGATCACTGTATTTGTTTGTAGAAAAACAACATCCTTATTTTCTTTAAACTTTTTCTTGGATACAACATTTGTATGCATTCGTGGTGTGCACAGTAGGACTTGGTGTATTTAAACACCGCGGGTCAATTAGACTGTGCCCGGGCCTCATCTCACTGACCTGCGGGTTACTTCCAGCCGGTTTCCAGGGTGCGTGTGGTACGCTCCCCTCGCCGTTTCTGTACAGCCCGTCTCCAGAACTTGCCCCTTCTGGCCAATCAAAGCTCCATCCCCACAGGCGTGAGAGCTTGTGCGATGTTGAATTTCTGTGACTGGCTCGTTTCACTTGTAAGGTATTCCCCAACTCCACCCATGGTGTGAAAGAAAGAAAGAAAGAAAGAAAGAAAGAAAGAAGGAAGGAAGGAAGAAAGAAAGAGGGGAGGGGAGGGAGGGAGGGGGAGAGAGAGAGGAGGAGGAGGAGGAAGGGAAGGAAGGAAGGAAGGAAGGAAAGAAATGCCTATTTCCTTTTCAAGGCTGAATAGTATTCCAGAGAGAGACTCTCGCTCATGTTTTCTTTCTTCACTCACTTGCCAGTGAACACTTAGGTTGAGTCTGTGTTCACTAAAGTGAACGTGGAAACACACAGAGCGATCTCTTCACTATACTCAGTTCATTCCTTTGAGTATAGACTATAAGTGGTATTGCTGGATAATGCCTCGGTTCTCTTTAATTTTTTTTCTGTAAGAGCAGTATCGATTAAACCCTTGTCAACGGCGGTCTCCAAGCATCCCCTTTCCTTCAGATCCTCCCTGACCCGTTGTGTTTATCCTTTTAATAATGGCTGTTCTCACAGGCACACCCACCCCATCATGATGTTTATGAGCATATGATTAGTAAACATTTGAATATTAGAAGTGTAGGGTTTTCAATTGGTTGCTGGTCAGGGTATCTCTTCAGCCTTGCTGCTGCTGTTTTAGCTGGATTGCCGGTTTGCTACTCATCTGTAGGAATCCCTTCTACACCGAATTCCAGCCCCTCATTGACGTGTGGTGTTCATATTCCTTCTTCCTCTCCTTAGATTGTTTTCTTTAGGCCGCTGACTGTTTCCTTTGCGGGGGAAGCTCTCTAGTTTGATGTGCGGTCCCTGTACCTACTTCCACTTTGGTTGTGCTTTTAAGGTTGAATCCAAAGAATTTTGGCCTAGAAAAGGGCAGGTAAGTTTCCCCATTGTCTTCTAGTAGCTTTCAGTCTTTAAACCACTTTGAATTAATTTTTGTATGTAGCCAAAGATAAGATCCATCTTCAGTCTTTGCCTGTGGGGATCATGTTTCCCCTGGCACCATTCATTGAAGGGACTGCTTCTTCCCAACTTTACTTCCTGGCACCGTATGCATAAGTGACTGGATCAGTTTCTGAGCTCTCAGTTCCGTCCATTGGTCTACCTATAGACGTTCACGCCTCTGTCAAGCTGTTTCATTCCTATGACTTTGCAGCATAGTTTGAAATCAGGAAGCACGATGCCTGCAACTTCATTCACTCAAGATTATTTGCATTGTTCAGTCTTTCGGGGTGTCATACACACAAAGTTTGGGATTTTATGTGAATTTTTTTGTTATTCTTTGAAAAGTATCTTTGAAGGTTTTAAGAAGGATTGCATTGGATGCATAAATTGCTCGAATCTACAGCATTCTAAAGCTGCAATTCTCAATCTGGAGAGATAGCTGGACACGTAAAAGTGCAGGTGAATGCGTAAGGACCAGAGTTCAGATCTCCAGCACCCACATCAATACCAGGTGGGCGCTACTCCTCAGGGTAAGGTAAGATGGCCACTGAGAATAGCCATATCCGAGAGCTCTGAGATTGATTGAGGGAGCCTGCCCCAGTGGGCCAAGTGGATAAGTAATCAAAGTTGATTTCCTGCATCAACCCTAGACCTCCATGTGCACCCTCGAATGTGCAAATAGACATACACACATGCACATGCGTGTGCACACACACTGATAATCTTTCTCAGGCACACATACACACACACATTCATTCATTCTGTCTGTTTCTGTCTGTCTCTGTCTGTCTCTGTCTCTGTCTGTCTCTGTCTCTGTCTCTGTCTGTCTCTGTCTGTTTCTGTCTCTGTCTGTCTCTCTGTCTCTCTCTCTGTCTCTCTCTCCGTCTCTGTCTGTCTCCCTGTCTCTCTCTGTGTCTCTCTGCCTCTCTCTCTCTCTCTCTCTCTCTCTCTCTCTCTCTCACACACACACACACACACACACACACCCTGGACAAAATGATACGCAAGTACTGACGATCTTTCTGCTTGTGTTTCTTTCATTTCTCTCATCAGTGATTTGGAGTTTCACTGCATAGGTTTTTCTCTTAGTTTAATTTACTCCTAAGTATTTTGCTTGCTTTGTAGCTTTTCTGGTTTTTTAGGTCCTTTTCGGACCCCTGTCTCTTTGTTGATGTTGTTGTATTCCTGAGTTGTCTGTGTTCTCTTGTAGCTCACTGAGATCCTTAAGGTCACCTTAGTTTCTTTTCCCGTTGCTGTGATAAAAATGCCCTGACAAAAACAACATAAGAGAAGGAAAGGTTTGTCTGGGCTCACAGTTCAAGGACGGTCTGTCAGGCAGGGACGTCAAAGCAGCCGGAACTTGAGTCAGCTGCAGAACATTACAACCCCAAGCCAGAAGCAAGGGCAATGAACACTCGTGCTAAGTTCACTCGATTTCCTGCAGCATCCAGGACCCCAGTCTAGGAAATGGCTCTGCCCAGAGTGGGCAGCTCTTCCTACCTCAGTTAACACAATCAAGATAACCTCCCATAGGCATTCCCAGAGGCCATCTCCCAGATGATTCTAGATCCTGTCACATTGACAACAATAACTACCACAAAGGTGATCATTTGAGTTTTTCAGGTAATCTATAACTTCCTACTTCTTTAGGATCCACTACTGGAGTTTTGTTTCTTTTTTGTTGTTGTTGTTTGTTTGTTTGTTTGTTTCTTTGATGGTACCTTAAGTCCCTGGTTGTTCATGATCCTGTGGCTGTGTATTCCTGTCTTCCCATTAGGAGTTAGCAACTCTTCCAGCTTTTATATTCTGCCTGGTGGGGTGGGGTGGAGGTCCTTCCCCTGTCAGCCAGCCCGAAGAATCTGGGTAAGTCATCTGGTAATGCTTAGAGGTGGTGATCTCAGGGAGGCTGGTCTGCTGCTGGGTCAGCAAATCAGAGTCCTAGAGCCTACATCCAGAGAGACTGGTCTAGAGCCTAGGTTCTCAGAGATAAGCCTCAGGGGCTAGATGTGGGATCCATGTGGGAGAAGTAATTTATTAAGAATATGGGGTCATCCCTGCTGCTTGGGTTATAGGAATAGACTTTGACTCTGTCCACTAGGGATAGGCTGGGGCTGAGGCAGACTTTGAGTATAGTCTATGGAGATTGAACTAGACTACACCTGAATAAGCATGACATTTAGATCCACAGAAGTAGCCAGAAACCTGAATCGGTAGGGTCTGTCTGGAGGACAGATACACCGGTGCTGATCTAGCGCGGACATGGAGCCTGAGCCCACAGGGATGAGGCTGGGTCTGAAACCTGAGTCTATGGCAACTGGTCATATACGGAGGCTTACAGGGTCAGGCCTAGACAACGGCTCCAGTAGACCATGTGCCAGTGTGAACCTACCTAGAATCTAGCTCTGTGCCTGTCTCTGTGGGTATTGGCCTTTAAACTGGGTTTTCTCCATGTGTTCTGGGGCCTAGGGCTACAAGGGCCAGCCTAAAATTGAAGCAAGTCCAGAGTTACGTGAGCCTTCCAGGGTCTACAGAGCGCACTGGTCGCTGTGTCTGCTAGAATGTGGAGAACACAGTAGACAGCCCATATCCTTCGGACTGGGCTGGAGCCTTGCCACAGGAGCAAACCTACAGCTATGTCTCCAAGAACCTGCCTGGCATTTGTAAAGGAAGTGGAAGCAGAACAGAATAAACTAAACTGTAATCGCACCCTGCACCCAAAAGAAAAAAAAAATATTAATGCATTGCTCTGTGGAACTTTTGTTTCAGTTATACATAGAGGTGATCAACTGGAAAGACTACAAAATAAACTGCACAGTGCAAATTGTGGTTGGAATGGAAAACAGAGCCCACTCTGTGGGAAACAGGAGGCAAAGCTGTGGCTGCCACAAGCAGTCTAAAAGAATCATGAAGCTAAGGGTGCTGGATATGAAAAGTCCAGGAAGAGGGACTGAGCGACAACAGGAAGTGCCCATTCCGATGTCCTGGGAGCCAGGCTTACTGCTGCCGAGGATCCTGGGAGGAGCAAGGTGGTACAGTATGATCCCTGTGATCATGACCTGGTGAACGTGTCAAAGCTTGAGGTCAAAGCTGACTCTCAAGGTTCAAAGCCAAGCAGAGAGAACAGAACTGAAACCACAGGGACTCCTGCAAGTTGTTTTGTCATGCAAGGGAGCAAAGCAAATGAGGTGGACACTGGGGGAGTCCCAGGATCTCCTTAGGAGATGGAACTGACCCCACACACACAACTGACTCTGTCCTGTCAGGTCCTGCTGGTCATTCTCATCACAGTTCCAGAGGAATGGGAGGAACTGGGATTTCTTTTTCTCCCTGTCCTGGGCATGGAACTCGGGTCCCTGTGTGTGTCAGGCAAGAGCTCTACTACAGAGCTACCATCCAGGAAAATGGGATGAACTGTCAGAATGACACTCCCCCCAACCTTCTTCCCAAGGATACAGAGTTGGGTATGTTTTATAAAGAAATGGAAGGGGGTTGGGGATTTAGCTCAGTGGTAGAGCGCTTGCCTAGCAAGCTCAAGGTCCTGGGTTCGGTCCTCAGCTCCAGAAAAAAAAAAAGAAAAGAAAAAAAAATGGAAGGACAGATGATGGGAGAGAGTATGTTTTCCTTTACGAAGAGCCCATGCTGAGTCATCAGACAGGTCTTCCCAGCTGGACACATCTCTGAGACTCAGAAGCCCCATATGTAGAAACAGGGATAATGATCTCAAGGATTGAGGTGAACAAAGGAGATAACAGATAAAATGTGGCACACAATATTGGGTACAAAGAAAGTGCTTAACAAATACATTTGCTTGTCTCTTCCACCTCTGCCTTCTCTACACAATGGTGGAGAAGGAGGCTATTCCTTCTTAGCCTCCTCACCATTACCCAAGTCTGCTGGCTTCCTTGGGAATGTCATAACTTTATTGCCTTGGTCCTCTCTGGTAGGAGAGTGTTGTATAACAATTTCCTCAGAGATACAACCTTTTATCTTGGAAGCTTAAGGTCTGGGCTAAGGTAGGTATCAAGATAGCTCACTGCCTATCCGTCTGTCTGTCTGTCCATTCACCACTATCTACCCATTCACCTATCTACCTCTATCCATCCATTAATGCTCTATGCAGTCCTCTGTGCACCTGTCTATCCATATATACACCACCCAACCACTATCCTTCCATGCATCTACTCATCCGTTTATTCATTCATCTATCCATCAATTATTCATCTGTCATCTATCAAACTGTGAGCTGCATTTAGAGCTGGTTGTAGGATCCCCAATGTGGGTGCTAGGAACTGAACCTGGATCCTCTACAAAGATCAACAAGTGCTCTTAATCACTAAGCCCTCTCTCCAGCCCAAGACAGTATTTCTTTATCTGTGACTCACGATGCCTTTTTGCATAATAAAGATGTTCAAAAATGTACAGCAAATGAATTAATGAAAAGCATAGACATGCGGATGGATGGATGGATGGATGGATGGATGGATGGATGGATGGATGGATGGATGAGCAGTGAGCCTTCTTGGTGCTCACTTCCGTCCAGACCTTAGACTTTCTCCCTCCCTGAGGCTACACACAACCTGGGCCATCGTTCAAGTGAGCAGTGACACAGCATAGTTCACCTGGGCTGGAGAGAAACCTCAGGAATTCAGAATGAAAATCCAGAGATCCTTTGGGGTCAGAGAAGCCACCCAGAGAGAGCCTGGCTCCATGCAAACCTGCAAGGAGCTTCCGTGAGAGAAAATGATTTAATTATCAGAGTGTCACCAAACAAATTGTACGCCTCATTTTTGGGTACTTAATGCTTATGGTAATTAACATTACGGAGATTTTTCTTCTCTCTTCTATTTATATTTAGGTTAGCCATCCACAATAGAGCTAAAATTATTTCAACTAATTTTAGGTGCTCCCTCGCCATCGCCCCTCCACTGCTTCTCCATTGCTGCTCCCTAAATGCAATCTTTAACTTCAGAGACAGCCAAACACAGGACAAATTGGAATCAATGCTGCCTTTGTCTTCGCTAATAAGCGGCTGCCACGCAGAGAAATGCGGAACTGCTAATTGGCTGCTCTCAATGGGGGAAGAGACAATAGTGGGGAAGATGCTGGGGATTAATTATAAGTTTGCCTTCTGCTGGCCCTGGCTTCTGCTGCTCCTGGCTTGCAGTGCATCTAGGCTGGGCCTCCGGACCCACCTTCAGAAACAAGGTATCACTCTGTCCTGCCAGGAGTTCTCCTGGGTTTAGAAACGCAACCTGTGCACAAAAAGGTCATAGGAAGAGAAGGCGACCATGAACACTCACAGTGTGTGGAGGAAGAGGAAGGGGGCCCAGGGAGGTATACGCTAGGATGGGGATACTGTGCTCACACGCTCACGAGGGAAGCCCTAAGAATGTGAGGAGACTAAGGTTCAGATAGGGACATGTTTGAGGTAGGTAAGCCCAGCTCCTAAAAGAAGGTGCACACCCACAAAAGCAGCTAAGCACGAGGACCCCTCTGGGCCTGCCCAGGACTCAAACTGCACTTGATCCAAGACTCCCATCCTGAGATCTGCTGGAATAAGGCAATGGGCCAAGCCCACTGACAACGTCCAAAGACAACTAGTCCACATCCCTGCCTGCTTGCCCCTGACCTTCACTATAGGCTGAGCCCGGAGCAGTATGATGACCCAGTGGGGGTAACACAGTTAATGCAGCAGAGGGCAGGGATTTTTGACTTAGGTCTACTGGGTGGAGAAACCTATGGCCTGAGTCTTCACTCCACACTGCTTAGCAGTCATATCTCATGTGGAGACAGAAAATGACGTCAACGACGGGTCTCTTTCTAGAACTCCATCTTAACACTTCCATCTTAAACGCTTCATCACTCTCCCCCTAGGCCCTGACCTTGGGGCTTAGGTGAGCAAAACAGAAAAACCAAACATTAAATGCTTGCAGCTAACGTCCTTTGGAAGAGATAATTCCCGTGTTTTGAGATCGTAATGCTCTTGGGAATGGCCTCTTTTCCTTAGCACTTCTGAATACGCACATCTATGTAGGACTGATTGATTCTTACAATTGGGCTATTAAAACCTAACTAGGCCGATGTGAGTCACACATTCAAAAGAGGAGATGGTTTCAGTATGTGAGTGTGCTCTTTTTCTTTTTTTTTCCAAGTTTCCTTTTGTGCTCAACTCAGAGAGGAATATTCAAAATTCAAGTAATGAGGTATTCATGGTGAGTCTCCCTCCTTGATACCCAGGGTAAAAATAACATAAAATGCTAGCCCTCTCCCTGCTTTCCAGTGTACGCGCAGGCTGGCTCGTCCCGTATGCTTACCTCTAAAATTTGAATACGGGTAAAATTTAGAGAAATTACCTCAATTCCTCGGTACATTTGCGGATCGATTAAGACAGGGCCCAGCTTTTTAAGTCGTCCCCAGCTTGTGGGAACCGCAGCCCACATCTGCCTGGCAAACAATGACCAGCTGTCGCGTTTTAGGAACAGGCTTGGCAGCGTTTGCTCACCTCAGCAGCCAGTGCCACCCGCTGGGCCCTTCCTTCCCAGGCAGCCTTACCAACCTGCAGGGGCCAGGCCTCCTGCAGGGCATTAATGGTTCTGAAAAGCACTCGCTGCCTTGGGAGCCAAGCGGATCTGCCTGGGCATCCCCCAGTGCTGTCTCCTCCTGGTTAGGAGGCCCTGGGCGAATGATCTCACCTTCTTTGCTTTGGTTCCAAGATGGAAGCAGTAAGACACTAAGTAGCCAGCGTGTGGTGAGGGACACAGAGTGTCCCCTCCCTATCTGCCCTGTAGGTATCCAGTGAGCTGTAGCTATACCTTCTGTTGTCTTTGTCCTTCAGAAGCCTCCAGACTGCCTAGGTCCCTAGGAAGGGAGGCTTGGAGAGCAGTCACTGTGCCTGGCTCCTCCCCTCCTTTCTGTCTTTGTCCCTATGGACCGCCCTGAGTAACTAGCTGACCTACACAACGCCTCAGAGCATCCCAGTCTCTAACAGTTCTGTTGAATGTGACTGAGGGAGTCTCTCCAGCTGTGTGTCCCTCCATGGAAGGTTCTCGGGGTGGTCCTCTGTTCATCAGGGACTGGGACACACACACACCCTTCCTCATTTGAGCTGATAGCAACTTAGCGGTCACCAGTCCCAGTACACTGCATGCCGCAAGGTTCCTACCTGCACATTGCACATACCTTTATAAGTCAGGCGCATCTTATCCTACACGGGAACACCCATCTGTTTCCTGCCTAGAGTCCATAGGATGTGTCCTTCCTTTCATCTGATTTCTCCAGGACTTACAGGATAGGGAAGGAGGTCCCAGAAAGACCTGGGAGTTTTAATGCCACCTCCTCCAAGAAACCCTCCAAGATTACACTAACATCATCTCTTTTCTTCTTAATTCTCCCTCTCCTCTCCCTCCCCTGTCCCTCTCCCTCCCTCTCCCTCTCCCTCCCCTCCTCTCCCTCTCCCTCTCCCTCTCCCTCTCCCTCTCTCTCTCTCTCTCTCTCTCTCTCTCTCTCTCTCTCTCTCTCTCACATTGTGGGAATATTTGTCCACACCCCTTCTGCAACACTCTAGCACCATTATGGCTGAGACAGAACTACTGTTGCTGTCTCTGACCCTGGCTCCCACACCTCCACTTGCTCAGTCTCTCCCACCTAAAGCACGCAATTCCACCCCAGAATGCAGAGGTCTCACTCACTGGCCTCAGGGTTGTGGAAAGTGTCCTGTTCCTTGTTTTCTTAAATTAACCTCTGAAGGGTGACCAGGGCATTGGGGACAAATTCTGAACTGATCTACAGCCCCGGGGACCTCCTGGAGGAGACTTGAGCTGGTCCTGTTCTCATTCCCTCACTAGAGCTCTACCCTAGACAAGGAGAGCCCAGAGCCGATAGCTTAGGCACCCATGACCTGACAATGAAATGGCCTCATACATGTGAACACACCAGGAGCTGATGGGATGGAGCCTACATACAGAGACAGAGACTAGTCAGACGGACAAGTTCCAGATCCTGGAAAGAGTGCACTGGGGAGAGAGAGAGACAGAGCCAGAATAAGTAACCTGAAGACCCTTGAGCAAGGCCCCGTTCTCAGGACCTTAGCCTCCCGCAGAAAGCTAATGGCGTTAAGTAGGCAGCTTTGGAGGGCCCTTGTAGTGAGCCTTCCTGAAGGGTGGACCTGCATGGATGAGGAGAAGATCTGATATCCCCTACTTCCCATCCCCCACTCAGGCAACCCAATGACCTTGAAGGAGTCTCCAGGAGCTGGCTGGGGAAGACAGAGAGACCCAGTCTGCTTCGCTTGCACAGAGCGAGCGCAGGTGTGCCAGACTCCAAGGGAGCAGGCAGTGACGTTATGCTGGCTTTTCTTGGCTTCACAGAAGGCCCCGATGAATAAGAAAACAGCCAAGGGCCTGGGCTTGCCCTCGGATCCCCCTGAGGGTCATATGCAGCTCTTCCCTCTCTGGGGCTGTGGGTGCGTGACTTAGCTCTCCTGTCCGCCCCCTGTCTTGTGGTGCTAGGAGCTGGTCCCCGAGCCACAGGAAGAGCAGGCCAGCTCCACAGGGGATGCCCCAGCCAGGTGTGCAGGGCTGTGCTAAGCAGCCTGCCAGCCCGACAGATGGCAGAGCAGAATTGCCATCCATCACCACTGTAAGTGGCCAACTCTCTCCCAGTGTCCCAGACAAATGGCTCCTCGCCTGCCTCCTCCCATCCCCATCCATCCACCGCTCCTGCCAGGCAGCCGGGTGGAGCTGGTTACTGAGTGTGTAGAGTGTGGGGGAAGGGAGAGCAAAGCACCACGTGGAGGGACATCTGTCCTCAGAGAGCCAGTCGCTAGCACCGTGGAGGGGAGGAGACATCACATGAGGGTACCAGCCCCACAGAAGTGTGTGTGTGTGTGTGTGTGTGTGTGTGTGTGTGTGTGTGTGTGTGTGTGTGTGTACGTGTGCACATGTGAATGCCATCTTCCCACTAAGAGCACCACACAGGAAGAGATTCGATCTGACCTTTCATCCCTGGTGACCATGGCTTCAGTTCTTGAGAACAGCCACTCAAGGTTCCTGGGAGAGTTTGATATCTCCACTGTGTCCCTTTACGCACCTTATAAGGCACAGGACCGATTACAGCCCTCTCAAGTGTCAGTCAAACAGCAGGTCACATGTCAGCCCTCTTGGCCCTGAGTCAGAACATCCTAACACCGCAGGTCTGGTCATCCCATGAGACCCAGCTCAGACAAGTGTCAGGCAATTGAGAACCCACTTGATGTCACGACATTCAAGCCAGTGAACTGACTGGGTAACTAGAGGCTCCACACTGTAATTCTGTCCCAGTGACAAGGGCAGTTCTAAGATCCCTGCTGAGTATGACCTGCAATACTGCATCTCAGCTCTCCTGCTTCTCAACCCCAGAGCTCTGGTGATTGACTTAATTCTGTCAGAGCCTCCATTTGTCTCCTCTGAAAAGTGGAGCTAGCTATGACCACCCCTTCAGGACTTGTGCCGTGCCAGGCCCTCCCAGAGATGTGACATGAGGAGCATTATAAGTGCCTCAGATAAACCCCAGACATTGCAGGATAGCTGGGCCAGCAGACAGCTGGGGGGGAGAGGACCGTAGCCCTCCCCCAACCCCATCTCCCCACCTCATCCCACTACCCCACACAGGAGCAGGGAGTAGAGCACAAGGAGCTTATAGTAGTTGAAATGAAAATGGCCCCCAAAGGCTCATAGGGATAGGAGGCGTGGTCTATTAGGAGGAAGCACGTTGAGATCTCAGAAGCTCAACCTAGACCCAGTGGCTCACTCTTCCTTCCTGCTGCCTGAGGATCTAGATGTAGAACTCTCCACCCTTCTCCAGCACCATGTCTGCCTCTGTGGCACCATGCTTCCTGCCATAATGGACTACATCTCTGAACTGTAAGCCAGCCCCCAATGAGATGTTTTCCTTTATGAGAGCTGTCGTGGTCATGGTGTCTCTTCACAGCAATAGACACCATAACTAAGGCAGGGGTCAAGTCTATGATGGTTCCAAAAGGAAGAGGTCATGCATTTCAACAACATCACTGGAGCCTACCAGCACTACCACCACCATGCACCGCCATTTTTCCCTTCCTTCCTTCCTCCCTCACCTCCCTTCCCTTCCCCCTCTCTCTAATTCTGGGGACCAAACTCTGGCCTCATTCATTATATAAGAGAGTGCTCTACTACTGAGCTCAACCTCTACCCCAAGACAGTCACTTAATTACAATAGACCTAATATTTCGTCCCTCCTTTCAAATGCCAGGGACCCAAGAACAAAATGCAGAGGGACACGTTCCTGTGACTGTGAGCTCTCAGACACCCACATGTCCTTCTAAGCCCAGATCTTCTCTCACCTCCTGGGTGCAGACCTCAGCCTCCCGCCTTACACATGCTTTCCCCCTGTACTCCTGTCCTATGAAATCCCGTTCTCTCTCCCTGGCTGACCCAGGCAGCTGTACCTCGCATTCGCACCCCCAAGAGATTAACTCGATGCCTAAGACACATAGAAAATGAGTGAATTCGTTCCTTCGTTACTTCAATTATCTTTAAAGTCCTACAAGCCAGAAGAGTTATACAGCAGGTTACCAAAAAATGACCTCAGTTAAGCTGTATCCACAGAGCTCTGGTAGGAAGAGCAGTGGAGATGAGAGACGAGAGACGTGCTCTTATTCTGTATTGCTTGAGAAGAAAACCAGATGGAGGAAACCGGAGAGGAAATAGAGTCTTAAAAAACCATGAGTCGTGAAAGCGTTCAAGGATAGAGAGAGGAGCTTCAGAGTCCCTAAGCAGAGGGGCAGAGGGAACTTGATACCTCCTCTCTCTAGGGCATCCTCCCCAATCCAGGGCATCCTGGCTGCCCCACTGTATCCCATCCAATGGAGACAGCAGTCCTCTTACCCCAGGGAAGGCCTGAAGCAGCAGGTAGAGTCTCCAGGCCCACACGGATGACTGCTGGACCAAGAAGTCACCTGGACCCACAGGCAGGCCACGTGATGTTTGGCAGGTTCAAGCAACAGGCTGGTTCAAGCAATTAGACATCCCTAAACAAATCTACTCCAGTTTTACATTTTAAGCTGCTTACTTCAGGGAATAAACAGTAACTTGTGGTCTCCGGGTTGATGCAGCATCTGATTTTTCTCACACCTTTGGGAGCAGGGGAGACGAGCTTGCTCACACAACTCATTCATTCCCAGGGTTCCTAGCCGCACACGCACCAGTAACGCATCACAATGAGGTTAGAGGCAGACACTCCTTCATCAGCCCCAATCTGCTTTCTCTGGATCCAGCCATCCAAGAAGAAGCCTCGCCCAAGCAGTCACCTCCAGTGAGGTCTTAGAAAAAAGCCAGGCTTCCTCTGTAATTTCCTCTTGGACTCCCACCGCCCCCTCTCCCCCTCCCCGGCTAATTACAGGAAGAATTGTTATGCTAATTATCATTACTCACTTCTGTGCACAGAGTGTGGGGTCTAAATTTAGACCCCTGCTGCTGGGGGCTGAGGATTCACACGGTGCTGAGAAAGATCCTCTTTAGAGATGGAGGTTTCAGGGCACAGGCTGCAGAAGAGTAAGGGAGGAGAGCTGAGGTCACGGCCCATGGCCCTGCATGTCCCATCTTCTGGTCTCTGGGAAGTTTTGCCTTGCAATAGAAGGCTTACCTGGTAGGCTTTCTCTAAAGGGACAAAAATCCATGGATGTTGAGCTGGACACCGAGACTTGTGATGATGAGACCCTATGGGAGAAGAGGCTCCCCGTCGGGTCCAACTTCATGGACCGGAAGTTCAGCGTCCTCAGGAAAGTTACTTTACCTGTCGAGTCTGTGTTTTAACAGAGTCTGGACCAAGGTACTAGATTCACAGGGATGCTGGATGGTCCCATGAGAAATAGCTGGAGCTGATGTCCAGACGCCTGGGATGGTGCCCGTGAGAGGAAGGAAGGACTTTAGTCTGAGAGGGAGGATGGTTCAGCTGGTGAATAAGGAACTTAAAGTTCAGAACTGGCTCGGACAAGAGGGTCTCATAGAACTAAGAGCTGTCTGGTTGAAGCTGCCTCATGGTCACCACTGTTTCTATGTCCCGACAAAGTTGCAAGGGGAAGGTAGATGTCTACTCCTTAGGCACACTATGGTCTTCATTGAGTCCAAGGAAGGCTAGTGGGGGAAGATCACCCTGTCTGATACCTCCCCAGCTCATCACCTGCCACCCAGATGCCTGGGCTCCTCCAGGCCATGCCTTTCCCTGTCATAGATGGCAGAATAAGTGGTCTGAGACCCAAATTTTGTTCCCTAATATCTCCTCACCAGCACAGTTGCTGGAAGGAGGAGACCCCGTCAGATAAGAGTCTGAGGAGTGTGAAGGCCAAATCCAGACCAAGACCTGCACCTTAAGGCCCATTTGCAACGGCACCTCTTGTTGAGGGCCCCTTTGATAAAACATCTGAGAAGCGCAGGACCTCCTGTCCTCGCAGAAGGCAAGTAGTCTCAGATCTTAAGTTGTAAACTCTACCCTGTCAGCTCCATACTCCAGTTAGGAAGAGCTCCTGGGGCTTTCCATCTGTCATCTGAGCCCCCACAAGGAGGATCTGAATCTCAGGGTCAGCCAGGTAAGGAGTGCCATCCCACTGTGCAGGGCCATGAGCTCCAGACAGATGGGGTCTATGGGGAAGCTCAGAGCTCCAAGAGCAAGGACATGAGTTCATGCCCTGCTTAGATCCTCCTAGCTGCCCTCCTCAAGCTCAAGGCCTCTCTCAGCCCCAACAGCTTTGACTTAAGACAGAAGGAGCTGAGAGTGTCCAGTAATGGGGCACATGACTAGTGTGCTCCAGGCCCTGGGGACAAGCCCACTCACCCCCGCTGCCATGGAGCGAAGCAACACCACATAGGCACAAAGTGAACAGAACTATTCCTGCAGAACAAGATGGGGACACAGATGAAACCAGACAGCTCTCTCAGTGCCTCAAACCAGCTTAATTGATCATTGAGCTGCTATTATCCCAGGGCACATAGAGGTGACACTGGCAGATCTGGCTAGGTCTGGCTGCGTGGGAAGGAGCTGTACTCTCAGGCTCTTCTCCCAGGAAGACCAATGTCCAGGGACCATCCTCTTCCTCATCCCACAGCCTGTGATCAAGGCCCTCATCACATACGTCACACATTTCCACATCTAGGCTCAGAACTTGCTCCCAAAGCGCCACCTCTGGCCTAGCTCTCTCTCCAAGTTTCTACCAGACACCCAACCTCCATCCAACGCCCTCACAGACACCCTGTCTAGATCACCCCACTCACTGTCTATGCCGGCCCAGCAGTCTGTAGTCTGAATCCACTGTCCTTGAATCTGCACCTCCAATTCACCATCTTCTTGAAGGAGGCCAGTGTGTCCCCACAGCCAACCGGAGCCCCATTCCCAACAGTCAGCAGCGCCCCACCAGACCCTCCGGGACCCATCTTGACTCATTGAAGCCAGGCTTCAAGCTAGTAGCTAAGTGCTCTCAATCCTGTCTTGGATCAAGACCCTGCTCCCTGGCCCTGATCCAAGCGACATCTTGCCATCAACTGTCCACAAAGAAGTACGCATCTTGAGGATGGTTTGCCCTGAAGCTCCGGGGAGAGGACGAAGGAAGCAGGAACTGGAAGGACCACACAGAAGAGGTTTACACTGCACTCACGGAGCCTTCCAGTGCCCCCTCCGCCTTCAGCCTTCCCAGTATCTGCACCTACTGCCATGTAGGAGGTAGAACAGGAGCCCCAGTGTCACCACACCCTGACCTCTGGCAAGGGACCCTGCAAATATTAGTAAGTTGGATCTGCACCCTATCTCTGAGCTAGGATAGTCATCTGGAGTTGTAGGGAGTGGACAGCTCATGACAAAGGTCTTTTTGAGAGTCAGGAAGATCAGAGCCCAGAGACCAGGGTAGCAGAGTTTGAAGAAGGCAAGAACTGCAGGCCAAAGAATGCAGGTGGCCTTTAAACAGTCAAGGGCTCCCTTGGAGCCTCAGAGGGAATAGGCCCCTGGCAACACCTTAATTTGGGCTGTTTAAAACTCACTTTGATATGGAGAGAGAACCTTACACACTGCTGGCAGGAAGGTAAACTTACGCAGTTGCTATGGAAATCAATATGGAGGATCCTCAACGAATTAAAATTAGAATTAACATATGGCCCTCCTAGCAGTTTACTTGAAGCACTCCAGGTCAATACAGAGACACCTGCACACCCAGCCTAGGTGCTCACCAGTGAACGCACAGGTAAGGAAAACACGGTAAAGCCAGGCATGCGAGCGAGCGCATGCCTGAAGCCCCAGTACTTGGGAGACAGACGAGGGCTGGATCACTGCAAGTCTGAGGTCAGCCTGGCCAACAGCAAGTTCAGGTTAGTTAGGCTACATAATGAGACCCCGTCTCAAAAACTAAATAAATACAATTTAAGAGTTGGTGTATAGACACAATGGGATTTTCTTCGTCTGGAAAGAATGGTGAAATCATAGCATTTACAGGAAAACAGGAAATCATATGCTAAGCAAGATAAGCCAGACTCCAAAGGGCAATACTCATGCGCTCCTTTCTATATAAAACCTAGATTTAAAATTATTTAGAATAGATGTCTGTGCGTGTGTATACATGTAAGTGTGTGTATTTTTAAAGACCGACTTAGAATTCTGACCTCCAGAAAGAGGAGATAATAAACCTGAGTGTGGCCGTTTGTTACATCAGCAACAAGAAACTAAAACGTGTTCTTTCTGTTCACTGGAGAAAACCGAGATAGGACTTTCGGTGAGGGACCCACAGTTCATCATGAGAGAGTAGAAGAGTTAGATTCAAATCTCTGGCACAGGATTCCTGGGTGAGACTCTCCCACAGAGACAACAGGTCTGGGGTAAGCTCCCATCGGTGGAGGAATTCAACATGGTGGAGGTGTGCTGTGTCACCCATTGACCTGGAACTTTGCCTAGTAGGTCGGGCTAGTGGGGTTGACAGGTCACAGGCATCTGCCTGTCTCTACCTCACACCTTGCCCTCTGAGATTACAAGCGCGTGCTGCCATATCTGGCACAGTTGCCTGGTTTCTGGAGGTGGAACTCAGTCCCTCGCATTTGCAAAGCACCACTTTGCCTTCGCCAGCTGAGCCGCCCCACCCCCACTCCTCACTCCCCACATCCCATCCCACTACGCCCACACCAGCCCTAAAGGAGAGTTTTCTATCAGCCTGGTTTGTCCTCAGTTCTGATTGCCTTGTGGCAGGTCCCTTCCACAAGAGCGAATTTATTGTTTTATACATTTTATTCTTTTTTACTTACTCACTTTATATGCTGCTTACTGCCCCCCTCCCGGTCACCCCCTCTCATAATCCTTCCCCCAAACCCGCTCCCCTTTTTGAGCTTGTGGGGGCCCTCCTAAGTATCCCCACACACAGAGACACACTGGCACTTCAAGTCTCAGAGGCTAGGCACCTCTCCCACTGAGGCCAGACTAGGCAGCCTAGATAGTAGAACATATCCCACATCCAGGCAACAGCTTTTAGGATACCCACCCCATTTCCATTCCCAAGTTCTGAACCCCCAACCCCAACCCCTACTCCCCCGCCCCGTTCCCACATTCCGACACACATAAAGTCCAAACTGCACATCAAGGACTGCAGGTCCCGAAGGGGACTGGAATTCCATTAGAGTGAATTTCTTAAGCTAAAGCAGTGATTCCCATGAGCTGGATGGGGAGGCCCAGAGCAGGAGTTCACCTTCCACTCCCCACAAACCCCAGGGGACTCCCAGGGACAGTGAGTGAAAGCCCCATCTGGTAGGTATCTCCCAAGATCCAAAATCCAAAGAACCTGTTCACTTCCCATCTCATAGCAGGAGCACGTGGTCTCTCTCTCTCTCTGGCCACCCTGAAGCAGGGGCCGAGCTGGGAGGGTTTAAGAGCCTGTCCAAGTTGCTACTAACGATTTTTAGTTACTTAATTCTCCTAGAGCGGTGACAGGTCCCCATAACTTAGGCTTTATTTGCTTTCTCTTGAATGTCACATATAATTCTTGTCGGAATGTTTATTTGCCTAATGCAACTTTTAGTGCCTGGGTAATTTATTCTCCCTCTTTGTCAACCAAGAAGGAGGAGAAAGGCTACTTTTAGCCTCTGGCTCCATTATGGAAAGTAATACAGGGCTCTCTCTGGCTTTCACCTCCAGCCCAGCATGGGGGGAGGGGCTCAACTGCACATACCTTCCCTGAAAAATACCAAGCTGGCTGCATTTCCACTTCCCACCCTCCCCTGTGGGCTGCAGGCTCAGCTCACACAGACAACATGGGCTGCAAGCTTAATCCCGCCACACAAGCAACATGGGATTCAGCTCATATAGACAAGTGAGCCTTTGTCTTCCAAAGCAATAACCAGTGGATAGGGAACTTGTCCTCGGTCATCCCTGGGAGAGACAAATCTCAATTCTCTGGATGGATGTCATTGTGGATGAAACTGGCCCAATTAGCTGTGAGGAAATTCCATTCAACCAACACTGAGTACCTACTATGTTCTGGGTCTTTTGCTGGGAAATCAGCAATAAACAGTCGGTGTCCCTGCCCTGGAGGAGCCAGGTGTGTAAACTGACAACAGGGAAGTGACAGAGAAATGGAAGTTGAGGAAGGAAGAGGCCACAGTCTGTCGAAGATGGCAGAGTAACCAGGATAAGCCTTACAGGAGGGGCCAGGGAGGAAGGAAGACACAGGGAGCCCGTGATGGGGGAAAATCAGGATGGTACCCTGGGTTCTGAGAGGTCTGGGTGAGACAGGATGCAGAGGTGAAGGTCACTCACAGCAGGTCTTGGATACTCAGACAATGAGAGCCAGACAGTAGTTTGTGTTAGAGAATAACCAGGTAGTGGTATGGTGTCGCAGACTTGGATGGCACTGGAACCAGGAGGGCAGAACTACCTTGAGGATCTCTGGGATGATGCAGGAGGGAGGTGGGGAGGGAACCTGGGGCAGGGAAGAAGCAGAACAAGGCTTCAGACGTTCACAGCTGCTCAGTGCATGTGGGTATAGCTGATGATAAGTGTGGGGGTGGGGTGAGGGGTATGGATGTCACTCTTAGATAAGGAGCATTGACAGAGGCCAAGCATGAACAAGAAAAGGTCACCTGTAGACACAGCCACTCTGAAGTTGCCTGAAGATGCTCAGGGAAGAGGGGAACTCTGAGGCACTCGAGGAACAGTCTCGAAGGGCTTTGCCGGGCTTCACTGGGGACCTTAAGCAATAACTCAGTGCTCTGAGAATTAACACCCCCTGCTCCCTGGCTCTAAGAGGCAGAGCTGACTTCCCCACATGTCTTCCCCTAGCTTGTCCCAGCACAGCCTGGGCAGGAGTAAGGGTTTGCTTCTCCTGATACCTCCCTGAGCTTTGCAGAACTTAAAACAAGCCAGTGAGGGAACTACACCATGTCTTCGGGCCTCCAAAGGACTGAAGAAAATGGGGGGGTGGGGTGTGAAGGGTTCAAGGAGTTCTTGGTTGTTAGAAATCTAGGGATGAGCCAGGCTGGAGTTGGCTGTGAGCACCTCTGAATCTCAGAGTGCCCCAAAGCCACCTCAGGACCCTAATCCAGTCCAGACTCAGCTGTCCCAATGGCCTGAAGAGATAGTGATTAATGCATAGGACACTGCAGGGTTCAGATAGGGCCATTCATCCAAATTGGAGTAGGGAGGAGACTACTAGCTTCTAGAACCTTCTGAAGAAGGTTACTGTATTTGCTACTTAAAAAAAGATTTATATAGGTGTGTGTATGTGTGTGCGTGCATGCATGTGTGTGTATGCGAGAGAGAGAGAGAGAGAGAGAGAGAGAGACAGAGAGAGAGAGACAGAGAGAGAGAGACAGAGAGAGACAGAGAGACAGAGAGAGACAGAGAGAGACAGAGAGAGACAGACAGAGAGAGAAATTTCTTGCACATGCACACACACAGGTGCCCTCAGAGTCCAGAGAGGGCATCAAAACCCCTGGATCTGGAGTTACAGGAGTTATAAGACACCCAACATAGTACTGGAAACAGAACTCAGGTCCTCTGAAAAAGTGCTTGTAACCACTGAACCCTCCAGTCCCTATTGCTTTTATCATCACTATGACCAAAATAACAGTGAGAACAACGCAAAGGAAGAAGTCCATTCCAGTGCATGGTTTCGGAGGGTTCTGCTCATCATGGTGGGTAGAGTGTGAGTAAATAGGGCTGCTCATATCCAGTAGACCAGGAAGAGAGCAGATGGCTCTAAAACCAGCCAAGTTACCCATGACAATCAACATCTCCCAAATGTGACCAAGGGTGTGTTTAACCAAGACTGGGACGTCGTGGCCACAGAAAGTGACCAGGGACACACTGGAACTGTGCCCTGCAGAGAAGGGGTAGGGGGCTCTGTAGCTTGCCAACTCCTAGCACAGATTCAAAATCAGGGGTCGTGAGTTCAAATCATGGTGTTGCTACCTTGAGAAAATGGCTACCCATAGCAGTGACCTCAGGGAAAATCCCCATGCTTCGGTGCCTGCCTCTGCATGACAGGAATTACAACAACGCCCACCCTGCATAGTTGTTAGGAACGTTGAGTGAACGCTTACAGCATTTGGAGTTTAATGAGCATTCAAGCATTCACAAGGTGGGTGGTTCATGTGTATTATTTTTGTAACCATGTCACCATGCTAAAAGGAGCCACAAAAGCCAGACTGTCTCCAGATGAAAACTCCTGAATCTAGCTAAAACCAGTGTTTGTCCCTGAGATGGGAAGGAACATCCTGTCACCTGTCAACACACCCAACCGTAGGAGAAGGAACTGCCCCAATTCTGCCCATTCTGCTGGTCTGTCTACCTTCTGGTGTTCCCCGGCAACAGAGTCAAGGTCCCTCTCCCAGTACAGTGACCTCCCTCGACTCCATACCCCCAGGTATTTTTGTCGTAGTAATAAGGATGAATGTGGCAAATACATCAGGGTTTTTCTTCAGAAGGCCCTAGAAACTGGCCTTCCCTGCTGGAGCCTGGGTGAGTAGCATCCTCTTAAAGCAAAAATCACAGTTCAGGAGCCAGGTGCCCCCTGGACTACCCCCTCAATTTCTTCATCAACGTTCAGCCTGAATTAAAGGTCTTTTCCCCTGCAGCACCTTCCGTCAATCTAGAATGTTCTCAGAGGATTCCTGTGTGTAAATCAGCTCAGGTCCTTGAGGGACCCTCATACCCTCCTTGGGGACCGATGGAGGAGTCCCTTCCCAAAGTCCAGGCCCCAGAGTCGAAGGTTCCCTTTCCCCACGTCTATGTCCAGAGCCCCATTCTGCCTGCATCTATGGGGAAGCACCCAGAATTCCAGCAACCACCACCATATTCATCCAAAGAGCAGAATCCTCTAGCCACAAAGAACCCAAAAATCACTGCTAATCACATTTGCATAATGTGATTCTTTTCCTCAGCAGATTTACCTTCCTAATTATGCTGTCTCCAGCCAATATTAAAGTGATTTTGCACTCCTCGGCTTTTGGTGTTGAGCCAGGCTGCTCCCACAGTAGGCGGGGAATGGGGTTAAATTGCACTGGAGGCCCAGGTTTTACTACCAATTGGATAATTTCTGGTAAAAAATGACTACAGGACCCACATCCCTGCTGGGGCACTGGGGTACAACCAGAAAGCCCATGGCTTCACCGCTTGCAAAGCAATAAGCGTTGTCTTGATCGAGTTTCATCCCAGGCAGGGGACTTGAGGTTGTTCTTTCTGGGCATTTAGGAATAGTTCAGAGTGCCGAGGTTAGACCTTCCAGTTCTGAACACGCAAAGATGATCTTCCAAAGACTCCGTGTTGAGTTATACAGCTCAGGCCCCAGGTGAATGGTGATAGGTAGGTCAGCATGCACTCCGCTGCACCTCGGCCACTGCACACTAACACTGGCTTTGCCTCATGATTTGTCTTCACCCAGGGAATCTTCTCAGACACAAGAGCTTGAGTAGTGTGCTGCCTGAGAGCTGTTAAGGCTGTCCTCGAGCCCTGTCAGATGCCATGTGAGAGAGCTGGAGCCAGCCCGGTGGGGGAAGGGATACCTGTATGGTCCTATTACGCTTCCCACCCAGACCAGCAGCTCAGCCTCCAGCCGATGTGTAGCAGCTGCCGGAGTCCACCCAAGCCCAATGCACACATGGGTGGCTCACCTGAGATCTGCCAAGCTAAGCCAGACCATCCACATGCTTGGTGGCTACTCAGTGCCTATATGGCCTGTCACCCAACAAAAGCCGCTCTCACTGATATCCATGTTCATGTCCTCAAATTCTTACAATGGAGCAGTCTCCAGTGTGGCAGTGTTTGGAGGTAGAGATGGGAAGGAACATCCTGTCACCCGTCAACACACCCAGTGCCAGGAGGAGGAACTGCCCCAATTCTGCCCATTCTGCTGATCTGACTACCTTCTAGTGCCCCCCGAGGGTAGAGTCAAGGTCGCTCTCCAAATACAGTGACCTCCCTCAACTCCATACTCCCAGGAATTCTTGTCCTAGTAATAATGATAAATGTAGCAAATGCATCAGGCTCCTTCAGAAGGGTCTGGGATGCAAATAGAGTTCATGGCCTTATAAAGGTGACCCCAGAGAGTTCCCCTCATCCCCACTGTGTGGGGACATGAGAAGAGATCTCAGCAAGAAGCTGGCCTTTTTTACAGAAGCTGCTGGCAAACACAGTCAGCCATTCCCTAGATCAAGTCTTGTCACTGCAGAGCTGTGAGCTGTCCTGAACCGCCGGCGGTATGCCCTTAACACTTCTCTCTCTCTGTTTGTCTGTCTCTCTGTCTGTCTCTCTGTTGTCTCTGGGTCTCTCTGTCTCTGGGTCTCTCTGTCTGTCTCTCTCTGTGTATCTCTCCCCCTCTCTCTCTGTCTCTCTCTGTCTCTCTCTCTGTCTCTCTCTCTCTATGTGTGTGTGTGTGTGTGTGTGTGTGTGTGTGTGTGTGTGTGTACTTGTGTTTACACAGAGGTCAACACTGGGGATCTTCCTCCATAACACTTTACTTTATTTTCTGAGACAGGGTCTCCCTGAGCCCAGCACTCACTCACTGGCTAGACTGGCAGTCCAGTGGGCTCCTGTGCATCTACCCAGCTCTGCCCCTTCAGCTCTAGGGCTGCAGATGCCACCACATCCCATCTTCACATAGGTGCTTGGGATGCAAACCGGGGTCTTCAGGCTTTTTCTGCAGCACTTGACTGACTGAGTCATCTCTCCAATCCACACGTATGTACTTTAACTGCCACTTCCACCGTGGCCCCTGCTACCACAATGACCACTGTGACCCTGTGAGTATTCCCCACAAGGGTGTATGCCTGCCAGAGACTGAGGACTGCTGGTCCTCCTCCACTTTGTCCCCTACATAGAAGCTCTGCAGGGCACCTGTCTTGTTCAGACCCTCCCACCTTCTTGTGAGAAATGGGTTCCATTCTCCCTGTCGGGCTCTCTGGGTCATTAATGCCCCTCTGATGTTTCTCTCTGGGCCTCAGATGGACTCAAAGTAAGAAAGAAGGAAATAGAATTGCATGCATTGGCTCCTGTCCTCCTATGACTGTTACTTTTCTAGAACAAACGATGTCTCAGGCAGCTGTTTCTTCGCTCTCCCCTCCCACCAGCCCACTCAGTTTCTCATGCCCATGCCCTACTACTATTTTCTGGACTATTTACTATGTCGAGCATCTTATTTATAGGAGCAGCCGCCCCAGAAATGGGAGGCCAGGCATTTAAAACAGCTCTTCCTAGGACAGTTTGTAAAATCTAGACTCAGCGGGGCTGTGCTTCAGTCTCGTGCTTCTGTGACTTTACAAGATGGAAGCCAGGCCTGTGTGGAGACCAGAGCGGGAGGAGGGTGGAGAGGACGGATGAAGGGTGATGAGCACAGCCAGGACTCACCAGACACGCACTCCAACCCGACCTCTCTCCAGGGCCAGGCAGCAGTTTGAGCTCTTGTTCTGCCTTGCTAGCTGTGTGATTTTTGGAAATCATTCAGCCTTCCTGAGCCTCAGTTTCTTCAACTTAATCCAAGGTTCCTTTCACCTCACAAGATTCATTTTAACTTAGAGACAGGGTCTTATGTATCCTGGGCTGGCCTCAGACTCACTATGTAAGCAGAGATATCCTTGAACTCTTTTTTTTTTTTCTTTTCTTTTTTTCGGAGCTGGGGACCAAACCCAGGGCCTTGCGCTTGCTAGGCAAGCGCTCTACCGCTGAGCTAAATCCCCAACCCCAACCTTGAACTCTTAGTCCTCCTGCCTCCACCTCCTGCTCTTCAGGGCACCAGGGTTTCCTCTGTGCTAAGCAGGCACTAGCCACTCCCCAGTTCCTCAGGATTCTTGAGAGCATTAAGTAGATTTCCCAGGTCAACACAGCAGCCAGCTAACCTTAAGGCGACTCATCGATAATTTGTTCTTTTGGAGTTCCTCTTCCAAAAGAAAACTTGCCGAGTCTGAGGTTAACTTTGTTTCTCTGTCTATCTGTGTGGATGATATTTGTGACTGGAGCTTGCTCTGTAGCCCAGGCTAGCCTTAAACTCCTGGTCTTCCTGCCTCAGGCTCCTGAGTGCCGGGGATACAGGAATGCGCCACCACACTTGACGTTATCTGGGATTTTTCTAATTAAAAAAATATATATATATCTGGCTCGTCGTCTCTCATTCCCCATGGGACTGTGTCTTTTCCGGTACAAAAGTATATTTCAGGAGCCGATTTCCAGACGTGCTCTCCCACCTTCCATTCCCTGTCAGCTTTATTGCAATTTTTAAGTTGTCTTAATGTTCTCAATAATCCTGTGAGGTCCTTGCCAGATCTACTTTACAGATGGAAAAAAAAAATCCTGCTTTCATCTTTTGTGAGAACAGAAGAGCATATCTGTGGGAAAGAGTGGCCACGACAGACAAAAAAAAATCTCACTGCACAAATAACGTTAAGCACATATCGCATTAAGTTGCTGGTAATCTGATTTTCTTCTCTCTACCAAACAATTTTACATGGTATGATCTATTTCTAATACTAACGATAACCCTATTATGTCTATATATTCTTTACTGAGTTAAAAAGCAGTCCTAAGAGTCGTGGGACTCAATAAACAATCCCCACAGACACTCCACAGGTTAAGTACTGGGATAAATTCATTTTATTATAACTAGAAAAGCTTTGGCACAGAAAGGTTAGATAATTTGCCTACGATCACACAGCTACGTAGGAATAACATTGGGATTTGAATACAGTGATCCTAGATCTGGAGACCATGAAGTCAGCCACACGTTTTGCTGCCTCTCCCACGAACAACTGAGAGATCTCCCAAGGAGGTTCCATAGTGTTTCTTATGACCAGAGAGGAGTCAAGACTGCCTAGCATACACAATACTGAGCCCACCCCTTCTAGGTAGATTGACAGCACTCCCTCCAGGAACACAGAGCAGGCAACCCGCCTGCTCTCTTTCCTGAACACTTCATTTTCCTGTCCTCTGTGGCATGACTCTCATAAAACTATTCATTTCTTAATTCTGATGGCAGAAAGGAATTTAATCAAGTTGCTTGAATATGACGCCAGCCTCCCGCTAAGCCAGCTGTCTCCTGAGGGTCGTTGGGGGAGACAACGCCCTGTTAATATTTAGCTCCAACAGCAAACATTATGGCTTTCAATTTAGAAGATTATGCTTCTGGTTAGTTATGTATCACATGTGCGCGCGCGCGCTCGCCGGGCGCCTCATCTCATCAGTGCGGGAGCATTTTGCCAGGGTGATAAAAAATGCCATTTTCTCTGCGAGCCCTTTCCACTCAGTGATCCTGAGAAGTAACATCGGGATCAAAACCATGTTCTGAAAAATAATTGATCTATTCAGTCGCTGGCGGGCCTGCATTCCAACTGCCCCAAAGAGCCATTTCCAGGCAGAGGCTGAGCAGAGGCTCTGACCCTGGCAGGATTGCTGTCCGCGGTGCTGAAGGGAGCTGTCCGCGGTGCTGTTGCTAGAGGAAAGGAGAACCAGGTCGGATAGGCTCTGTCCTCCATCCTGAAGCTACAGAGGCCTGGGATGCTGGGAGCTAGGCCTATTTCTGAGTCTCAAGGATTCCCTACCCCTTCATAGTTCAGCCAGATTTTCCAAGCGCCTCCTCTCACGTTCCATTCATCATGGAAAGCTCACTGTTCCAGCCCAGCTCAAGGTTTCTTCTCTTTCTTTTCTTGGTCTCTTCCTCAAGTGATGGGCCTAAGAAGACAAGATTTTGGAAATAGAAAACCTCAATCTCTCTCTCTCTCTCTCTCTCTCTCTCTCTCTCTCTCTCTCTCTGTGTGTGTGTGTGTGTGTGTGTGTGTGTGTGTGTGCTGTCTCCGTGTCTGTGTGTCTGTGTGTCTGTCTGTCTCTCTCTCTCTTTCTCACCCTCTCCATCTCACTCTTTCCTTACTCCTCTCCATCTCTCCTCTTTCTCCCTTTCCCTCTTGCTCTTCATCTGCCTTTCTCTTCTCCCAGCAACATCCACTTCCCACCAGCCCTTGCTCCCTACACACCCACTCTATATCCTTTCCTGACATTTTTACCTGACTTCTCCTTCCACCCCATTCCTTCCCTTCTTTCTTTCTCCTACCCTCATCTACCCTTGATAGAAGCCCTTCCTGTGTGTGTGTGTGTGTGTGTGTGTGTGTGTGTGTGTGTGTGTGTGTGTAGGCCAGGGGTAGACCTAGTATTTCTTCCTCTATTTCCCTCACCTTATTTTTTGAGACGGGGTCTCTTCTCACCAATTGGCCAAACTAGCTGGCCAGTGAACCTGGGAATCCTCCTGTCTCCACTTCCTAGCACTGGAATCACATACATGGGCACATGCAAACACACATATAAATGCACACACAAACACACACACACACACACGCACACACACACACACACACACACACACACACACACACACACACACGGCACCTGGTTCTACATGGGTTCGAGTGATAGAAACTTAGGTCTTCCCTGCTTCCACAGCAAGCATTTCACTCGTTGAGCATCTTTCCAAACCCCTCCCTTCCCCCGTCTCCCTCTCCTTACCTCTCCTCCTCCCCTCATTCTATCATCCTCCCTGCTATCTCCCCTGTGCTCTCCTCCCTTCCGTCTGTCTCCAACCTCCCTCATCCTTTCCATCGGCCCCTTCTGTTTCTCGTTTCCCTCCTCCTCTCCCACTATTCTCCGCCTTCTCTAATTCCTTGTCTTTCCTCACAGGTTCCCTTCTCCTTGATTTTCCTTTCCTCCTCTCCATCTCCCCGGCTCCTCCTCATTCCTCCATCCTCCTCTATTGCCTCACTTATTGACATTTTAGAAATGAAAGTATCTCTCTCTCTCTCTCTCTCTCTCTCTCTCTCTCTCTCACACACACACACACACACACACACACACACACACACACCACTTTGTCATTTCTTGCTGGTCCCTGCCCTCTGTTTCCTCTCTCTTCTAGCCTCCTCTCTCCCTGCTTCCTTCCTCCTTCCTTCCAGCTTCCTCCCTCCCCTCTCCTCTCCTCTCCTCTCCTCCCCCTCCCCTCCCCTCCCCTCTCCTCTCCTCTCCTCTCCTCTCCCTGCACATAGCTCTCCTCTCCAGGAGCCCCCAGCTGCCTGGCGAATTCATTTCAGCAGCTATTAGGGATCAGCACCTGCCCTGATACTTGGTGGGGAAGATGAGTTTGAGATAAGATGGGCCGTTTCAATCTCAGCACATCTGTAATTGCATTACCATTAAATTGCACCGTTTTCCAAAGGTGAGAGCCCAGGGCCCTTGCGCTGAGAGTTTTTTGCGACTCTAGTGCCAAGCCCTGCAATGCTGTGGCAGCCCTGGGCAGAGGGGAGAGGAGGCAGAGCTTGATTTGGCCACTATAATAATCCCCCTTATCTTCAAGGCCTCTTGTTTTCCATTTTATTTCTAAGGTGAGTGGACCCCTGGGAATCATTATCCTCAACCCCCTCATCTCCCAGATAAGGAACGGGAAACTCAGAGAAAGGAAGGGTCACGCAGGTACAAGCTAAGGAGCCTAAACATATGCTCCATTCGGTAGGCTTGTTAGAAGTTAGGACCATGGCAGACAGAAGAGGGAGGGGCAAAACCAGAATGCAGTATTTCCAGGTCCCAGAGTAGTGGCCTTGGTGTACCACCCAAGAGTCTGTTACACCAGAAGATGGGGTACATCATGACTTCTTTGGGGATATATCATGACTTCTTTTGTTCATAAGCTTTTGCCATGAACACAGGGAACAGGACTCAGCGTCAAGAACAGACACACAGCTTGCAAGGACTGAATGAGGACTGGATGTGTGAGTTCTCTGGACAGATAGAATGAGCAGAACAGATGGGGACTGTTTCCAAGTAGGTCCTGGCAGAGTAACCAGGACACCTGTGGGAGTGAGACAGGGGCCTATGTGGGAACTTCAGACCAGGCTTTGCCCAGCTCCAGCCAGCCAGTGACAGGTTCAGGGAGGAAGTAAGAGTGAGGGTGGAAAAATAGAGGCCTGTACAGGCTGGAGGACAGAGGTGGTGAGGTACAGGGACTGGACAGTAGTGGTTCAGAGGGAGAAGCATAGACATCAGGCAGGGTTTCAGGCAGGAGTGTAGGAGATAAGCAGATGAAAGCTGGAGAATATGTCTCAGTTAGTAGAATGTTTGCCTAGCATACAAAAGCCCTAGGTTGATCCCCAGGCACATGTAAACCGGGTATGGGGTACACACCTGTAATCCCAGCACTTAGGAGGAAGAGGCAGGAGGACCAGATATTCAGGATCATCCTTAGCTACATAGCAACTTCAAAGCCAACCCAGCCTACATGAGAGATTCTGTTGCCAGATAGATAGATAGATAGATAGATAGATAGATAGATAGATAGATAGATAGACAGACAGACAGACAGGCCCAAGAAAGGATCATCATCATCAGACTATAGCATAGACCAGATATCCAAGAAGCCAAAGATAACATCACAGGTCCAGAGGTCAGCCCCTGATATCTGTTTTGCTTTGTGGGTACTGAATGCCTGCTTCCAGACAAAAATATATGGGGCCCAAACACAGTCAGGCTGGTCCCCACTGGGGGACCATTTCTACTGCCCACGTATGGCAGGCAGAGGAGGAAGCGTGGGTTTGAGCCCAGAGCAGAGGACAGGGAGACTGTGGCAGAGTCTCTGAGGGATCTTGGAGCCTAGTGGAGCCCACCCCCAGCCTCCAACCCAATGACAGCAGGAAGCTAAACAGACAGGCTCGGCAGATGTGAGTTCTCCCATGGCTGTGAGGCCAACAAGCAAACAAACAGCCGCCAAATGTATCCCAGCACCCCAGGGTCAGCTTGCTGCACTGGCTGCACCTGCTTCAGCAGGGCAGTTGCTTTAAAGCTCAGCCTGCTGCTGAGAGCACGTGTGGTACCAAGGGACGAGAGAGGAGGGTTTTAATGATGGGAAATAGCTCAGTGTGTAATCTGGGTGCACTACAAGGGCTGCTGAGAGCCTCTAAAAGCTTCCAGGGCCGGCCCACCTCTGAGGCTGGTCCATTATGTTGTTTGTGGCCTCAGCTCCAGCTCTCCATCCTGATGCCTATCCCAACTCCAGGGGCCCACGTGACGCTCCCACCGTGGGTCAGTGGGTGCAAGTCCCCTCTCCCCAGGATTCTTATATAAATCAGTTAGGATAAATGAACTGAGCCATGGGTGAGTCCCCCGCTCTGTTGCACGCCTTCTGAACTATTCATTCTCCCAAGAAAAAAAATTATTTAGAGGTGCCCCATGCTAATGGTCTTCTAATGGAATCCGATATTTATGTTTAAGAGGAGCGGGTGTCAGCGACTGGGAGTCCGATGTCTGTTATAAGCATCCCAAAGCAGGAACGAAGGGAACAGATATCCTCAGGACAGACCTGTGGAGACAGAAGAGTCAGTAGTAATTCAGAACTGTAAAGAATCTTGCAGAGTCCAACAGGAATCTAAACGAATGTGCCCACTCAAGTAACTTTTCAACCTACTTAGACGGGCCTTGGTAGGTCCCCGGAAGCAAAGTAGAAGAATGGGGGTGTTACTGGATAGAACAGATTGGTTGATCTTAAATATGACAACTGTGAACAGAAAGGGTTTATTGGATTTGTAATCGTGTTACTGGGTGCACAACATCGTGAACAAAGCAGGAGCTGATCGTCTGACCTAGACAGCCCAGGTCAGTGGAGAAGTCATATTTCCCAAGTGACATTGGCCAGCTGAGAATGTGAAGGTCACAGTGACAAGAATGAAGAGAAGCCAGAGAACTGAACCTCACTAGGGGACAATCAAGGTCTGGGCAGGCTGAGGAGGCAAAAATGAAGCAAGGGCTCGCAGTCCTCAACACTTCTTGAATCACCTGAGGGATTTTACTTTTCTATTCTCAGGGGCCTCCTCTGGAATTCTCATTCTGTTGATCCAGAGCAGGCATCAGTAGTTTCTAGAAACGCTAGGGTGACAGGGTACAAAACTGAAGATCCAGGCTTGGGGGGCATGCTACAGGGAGGAAGGGGTCTGCTCGCATCGTGTGACTATGGAGGATGCATCTGCTGGTGGTGGTCTATCAGCAGGGCTGGCTGAGGTGGGCTGGAGGGATGGAGTGGGCCAGGAACCTACTCCTCTGTGGGGACCTTAACAGAAGGGGTGCAGAGTTGCCAAGAGGCAGGGTAGCCAATGACACCCTCAGAAGTGGAAACAATTTGCAAGCAACTTCATTTGTTTGCTGACCCTTTTTCAAAGGAATCCCCTATAACCCCAGGACCCTCCCTGTGGAAGGGAATGCAGACAGAGCCCCCAGGAGAGCCCCTCCTGAGTGTACCAAGGCCAGTCGCCAGGTGCCTGGGAGAGGCAAGGTCCCACCAGGAAGGAACACTGGAAGGAGGACCTACAAGGAGTTTTGAGGAAACTTGCCAGGAAGGAGGCACCTGGAAGAACAGGAATGAGAGCCAGCACTGGGATTTTGTTCTTGAATTTCAGAACCAGAACCAAAAGCCCTTCTGTCTAGGAATGCATAGTGGTCCTTTGGAGTAGAAAGAAGCAAGTGGACCCTGAAGTCTGCTGTACTCGTTACTTTTCTATTGCTGTGATAAGACCAGGCCAAGGCAACTTATAAAGAGTTTATTCAGGGTCTACAGCATTAGAGTCTATGATAGCAGACATACTGAGCAATAGATGGAAGCTCGCATCTTGAACTACAACCAGGAGGCAGAGAGCACTCTGAGAAAGGCCTAAGTCTTACAAAGACTGCCCTAGTAACACACCTCCTCCAACAAGACCACACCTCTTAATCCTTCCCAAATAATTCCACCAACTGGGGACCAAGTGTTCAAACATGCACCTGGGGGGGGGGAGGGAGTCCATTCTCATTCAAACCCTGACACTGGCTGAGGCCAGATCCTTTGTAGTGGATTCTGAGTCTCCTCCAGGGTGAACTCACTCATTAGCACACAACCAGCAAGTCACAGTGTGTTTGCTTCCCCCTAAGCGCCAGTCAATTTTTATCCAAACATTACAGCCCTTTTCCATCAGAGCCACCATCTCCCCACGTTTGGCCCTGAATGGCAAACCATAAATGGGATGCCCTTGAATCACAATGATGCTTGATCCAAGGGAGGATACAGCATGTTCCTGTCGCAGTCATGACATTTCATACACACAGAACGTTCTACAGCTGATGAGGAGGAGCTCTGGTGCCCTTCACGTCACGCAGTCCTCTGGCAGAGACGGTTAGACTCCCTTTGAAGGTCAGACATTTGAAGCTCAGAACAGTTAGGTCATTTTCCCAAGGATACACAGCTACTAAGTGGAATGGGATGTGGTAGAACGGAGGGATGGGTGACTCACAGCCCACTCTCATTTCCTCAGAAGAATGGATGAGATAAGAGCTATACCCAAGCTCTGTGAATACACAGCTTGGGCTGAGTTCAGAGTGTTTCTCTGTTCTGATTGTCCCTAGGCCTAGGCTTGGAAGCTTCTAGCCTCTGTACAATCTAATCTCCTAATCTGAAACATTCAATCCTCTCACCTTCTGACTGATTTGCTTTGCTTGGCCTTGAACCAACTTTGGCAATATGTTCTAATCTTCTGGCTCCTTGTCATGTTCTGGTTTGTTCTGTCTTCACAGTGTCTAGCTTCTTCCCTCTGTCTGTAAAACTGTGCCAGTAAAACTGCCAAACAAACACAGCACTGCTCTCTCCACACTGCTCTAAAGCAACCTCTCCTTCCTGTGTATTCTCATGAGAGTCAAGCATATCCTATCCCCGGCTCATTCTGTCAAATCTTTCCCTGATTCATCACTTTGTCTGCCCCTCAATTAGACTTCACTTTCAAATATAGCTGTTTCCTTCTACAAACTAACTGTTCCTTCATTGTTACGGATTAAAGGTGTGTCAGCATTCCAGCCAGATCTATATAGACCTAGAAGGTCTTTGGGTGTGATCTCTTGCCAGAGTAGCCAAGTTGCTGGATTAAAACTTCTCTACAAGTTAAGGCACCAATTGTTTATCTCGAATTCCCTAAGCTGGTTCTCCTCTTTCAACCCATTCCTCTACTGCCTTCTTTCCTTCCCAGTGGGTCTCCTTCCCAGGCTTGAGTACTCATGGGCTGTACAGGGAACCTCTAGGATGGAGACTCAGTTCCCTGTGTCCAATGTTAGCAGAATACCTGAACATGAATGTCCTAAGCTAAACAATTGCCCTGGACAGTGCAGTATGGGATATCCCTGGAGACACAGCTGACTCCCTCAACTTCTCCTGTGCAAAGGTTTAGATCACAACTGCGAGGCTGGTTATAATTCTTTCTGCCATCTCCCCTGCAATGGAATTAATAGATGGCTGAGCTACAATGTATCAATTGTACAAACTCCCAGGGCATTTTCATATTTCCATCTCCTTACGTATTTCTAGTTGACCAAGCTCTTGCAAATTACCATTAAGCACAATCCCATCACCTGGCTCACTGGGCAGGAAGGCAGCAGCCAGGGTTTAACTCCTGAAGGGCCATGGAGGGGAGAGACAGTGTTCTGGCCAAGTGGAGAAGTACCCCCAGGGGAAGGGTCCCCATTTCCCACAGAAGCTGCTATTTAGCCACCCACTACCCAACCTCTGTATCTTATCAGATCCTTCTCTCATGGAATCTCAGGTCACTTCTATTACCCTCCACTCAAATCAATGCTTCCAGAACCTCCCCCTAGATACAGCCCCATGCCTAGCAACAGAGGCCAGAAAGGGAAAAGAGATGCTTGGAAAGTGGATTTTGACTTAGAGAAAAATCACAGTCTGTTGGGAGATGTAGAAGATGGTGGACACTAAAGGTCTTTTGAGCTGATTCAAGGGCCTGCTCATTGCTGTGGCCCCAGTACCTAGTTTCAGAGTCTGGCCCGCCACTAGGATTGAAAGCTATGTCTCTAATGAGTGCATGCATGCATGCATGCATGCATGCATGCATGCATGAATGAATGAATGAATGAATTGCAAAGATCATGCACAGTTTCTCACATCCTGGTTCCACATTTTCTATGACCTTGGACCAGAGCCCCAGCCAGCCTGAATCATAATCTACTCATCTTTAACGTGAGCCATGCACTCTGTGTAGGAAGGTGTCACATGACTCCCTCCCCCAATTTTTTTTTTTTTTTTTTTTTTGGAGGGAGAGAAAGCTTGTAGCTGTCAGGAACAAGCTAGAACTGTCAAAAATACATAAAAGAACTGTGTCAATCCTGAAATACCAGTCACAGCTCTGTTTATTTGCCAGAGAGGTAAACTTCACATTTTTTCTTTCCAGGTATATATATCACATACATGCCTTTCATTGCCATTTCTAAGAAATCTGTAAACTTCAAAGACTGTAGATCTGCCTAGGGTGAAAGAACAAGGTGACGTTCAGTGGGACTCAAGGGAGGGGAGGTGGTGGACTAGATCTGAAATAGGGAAGTGGCAAGTGACTCTCCCAGGGGTGCTGAAGACAAGAGGAAGTGGCTCCATGTTGTCTTGGTCCATCCCAGCTCTGAGCTACCACATCCACAGAGAGAGCATCAGTGGATGGAGCACGCAACCTTCCCTAGTTTCCTATAAAACCAATGGCACTCTACTCTGGCTGCCAGGGATCCTCACTCACGTCCTGCGTTCCTCCCCTGGGTCCTCTGAGTGACTGGGTATGATGGTGTGATGAGGAGAAGAGGGCAGAGGAGAATGCTTGTCTCTTCCATGACTGGGTTTTAAAAGACTACAATGTCTGTGTACATGTGGAAGTCTCTCTCATTCTCTCCCTTCTTTTTCCCCCCTTCCCTCCCCTCCTCCTGCTTCCCACCCCTATTTCTCTAACTAATACTTCCTGCTCTCATTCTCACAGGGCTGGCTGGAGAGATCTGTGTCACCAGAATGAAAGGCAGCGCTGGCCACGTCAGCCAGACCCACCTCACAGTCCCTGAGAAGCTGAACCCCGCCCCCGAGACACCTGAATTTAGAAGTGGACCATTCTCTAGTATGGCCTTCCACTGAGATAGCAGCTCCGTGAGATTCTTGGGGGGAGGGAGGTTGCCCGAGTTGAGACCAAACCCCAGTTCACAGGGATTGAGGTAACTACTGTGTGTGCCTGTGTGCGTGTGTGTGAGCGGCTGAGTGTTGAGGAGTTTATTCTCTGGCGTTAGGTGACCCATGGGATCATCACTTAGCTTGTAGATGAGGGAACCCAAATGTTCCTGTGCTTGCCTGTGGCATACAGTGAGCAGTTGAGGAGCCCGGGCTAGAAGTGAAGCTTGTCTAACCTGTCCGAGACCTCCTCCTTGTACACTAAGTACCCGGACTCACTTCTGGGGCTAACTGTGAAGGTGGGGGAGGGATACCTTCTGCCCCACACGTCTGTCTGTTCCAAATCCAGTCTGGGGCTTCGCAGGATTCTGAGAATTCTGTGGCTCTTGCAAAAGCCAGTAAAACTGAGGCATTCTAGTGACACCTAAGCCACGGTGGATGGGTACGTGGCCTTCTTCCTTGCCTGGAAACGATGGCAGCATACCAAACACACCGAAACTGAGGCAGGGAGGAAGGCAGAGAGCTAAAAGCCATGTCCTCTACAAAGAAACCAGGCTCCCTGCCTCCTCCCCCTTCCAAACCTCACTCCCCAACACTTCATCCAACCACTCGACTCCTACCCTCATGAGGGCCTTTAAGGTTTCCAAAACTGTGCGCCCCTCTGCCTCCCTCCATCTACCCTAGCCCATTCTCCACATTGTCCTGGTTCGCCCCTCCTGTGGCAGGCCTCCCTGCCTCAGATATTCCTTTTGGAAGTTCTTCCCAAGATCTGCCTTGTGTTCTTCAGCCACAGGATCCTTGGCTCAGGCAAAGCAGTGGGGTGAGTAGAGGTGGCTGGTCCGCCCTTCTTGTCCCCAAGGCATCTGGGAGGAGAGCAATGGATAAACAATGACAGCCCGGCTTTAGGTTTAGAGCTATGGATCCCTCAGGCAGGAGGATGCTCAGTAAGTTTAACCATTAGTCCAACTGCTTAGGCATTCCCGCCCCAGCAAGCTGGGCCACTCAGCAGAGCCAGCGCAAACAGCATCTACTGCCTTTCACCTTGTGATAAACGTCCTTGACCTGAGTCACCCATCAGTCAAGTCCTTCACTGCAATGCAGAAGCCATCTGTCGGGAGGAAGAGACAGCATACCCTGTCCAACTTCCCTGCCTCTCCTCCCCAGTCCCAGTCCTTCCTGTATTCCAGAGCCTGGGGGGTCCTCAGCCAACTTCCCCTGGGTCCTATGTCCCATGGAGGGCGCTGATAACTGCTACATCTGCTTGGTACTGAAGAAGTTGGTACTGGGCTGGTGCAGGGTAAGAGTCACTTTCATTAAGCATCGATGGGTGCTCTGAGCAGCCGGTATGTGGGCCGGGTTCTTTCTATAAAGGTCAGAGAGCTTCCAGAAACTGTCCAGAAAGGGTGGATTTAGCACAACCCCACTGTCTTCCAGATCACTCACCCACTGTGTCCCAACCCCACCACATACCCCATCTCAGAAAGTGCTTCTAGAATTCCCACACTCCTGTGCCCTAACTAGAAGCCAGATTCTGTCCTCAGGTGGACCCGGAGGGGACAGGAGCCCCCCCCCCCAGGCAGCAGGCTCTGAACCCAAGTGGCAAAGCCTTCGAGGAGGAGGTAGGACCCACCTGGGGCTGTGGTGGAATGGAGTCAGGGAGCAGAGCGAGGCCTCAGGACCTCTGCCCATCATTCCTACCCTCCACCTGGCCACCTCCAGTAGGTCCCTATGTGCACTTCCTAGTGCTGCATCCTGCCTCACAGGCTTGAATTCCACAGGCAGAGGAAAATGAATATTTTAAGGCCCCGTGGCCTGAGTCACCGAGGTTTGGTGGCAACTAATGTTCTGCAGCTGGCCCTGCCCACGGGCCTGCTTAGCATGCAATTAAGATGCAAAATAGCATCCCTCAAAAGCTCCCCTCTGGGCATCTCTGCTTTTTCCTTGAAGCCCTGGTGGATTAAGAAGCTTCTGGAACAGTGGGGAGGCACTTCTCCTGCTATTCTTATTGGCTGGAGTTCCGGGTTTATGAGCCTGGCTCAGGGCCAGCCTGGTGATGTAGCTTCAGTTCTTCCTCCTGCCTCCTTACAAGCCTGTCCTGTACCACAGCATGTGGGCTTCTGAAAAGGCGTTAGATTGCACCTCTACCCAGACCCATACCAATGCCCATCGGCCTTAGTTCAGCATTTGAACAGCAACAGTGACTTCCACCTGGCAGGCCCCTCCCCCATGTCTCTGACCTCATCCTCCACTCACTTCTCCAACCACTGTGGCCTTCCCCAACCCCTCCCACCCCACCCCACCCCCCAGAAAACCAACCATTCTGCCACAGGGTCTTTGCACTTGCGCACAACTTTATATCCGTACGCACTGGTTCCTAACGAATCCTTAAACATTGCCTCTGAGGAGTGAATTCTTAAGGCCTCTTCCTCTGATAGGAAAAACCGTGTAGATAATTTATCACTACCCAGGAGGTAGAATACTGAGGCTCATGACTTGCTCAGGGACACGCAGTCAAGATAGGGTCTGAGCAGCCCAATGGGTGCCTAGCCATGTGACTGCACTGACAAGCCCACGTCTTCCCACCTCCCTTCCAGCTTCATTTGCGGTCTTGGCTGACTCCCATTGAATGGCATTGTTCACGAAGACAGGACTTCTGTGATAAAGGGGTGGCTGTCCCTGTTGTTCTAAGTGGAGGAGTCAAGGCCTGTGGTCTACAGCAGTTGAAAGGTGGCAGCCCAACTGCAGGAACATGTAACTCAGAGTGAGGTCCGCCATCAGTAGCTTCGAACCTGGAAACTGGCTAAAAACAGTCTCAACCCCCAGCCCCAAAGCTCAAAGGCACATCTTAATGAGACCTGTGGATAGGAAGGGCTGCTCCACATAGCCTGAAGGCCATGACCACCAGAGTGGAAAAGTCTGGGCTCCCTATTTGGAGCATGAAAATTGAGCACCTACACTGTCAGGTCCGGAACCCTGGGGAAGGGTGTCTAGGTTCACGGTGGGGGGGGGGTTGACTCCTAAATGGACAAGCAAACTCGTAAGAAGCCTGGGTGCTCCTGACCGTGGAGGCTGTAGAGAGAGCACAACTACCAAGAAAAACCTTCAAGTAAAGTCCAGAACATTCAAGGTCACATAGAAAGGACAAGTAGGCACAGAGCTCGGGCGCTGGCTCTCATCCTGAGAGCATGGTTAGATACAGATATCTTTCTGCAGCCAGGGTCAGTCCCCTGACCACTCTCCCTATTGCCAGTGGCTTTGGCTTCCTGCTCTGGAAGGCTCCTGCCTTGCAGGACAAAGGCCTTGGCTAACCTGGAAGGGAAGATTCTATGTGGCTGAGCCAGGACTTGGGGAGGGGGAGAGGGTAGAGGGGGTGAATGTGGGGTTGCTTCTGACTGCTCACCTTTATTTGTGTGACCTCAGTTAGCTCACAAGGCATTGTATGCCTCAAGGCAGGAGAGGAATGAGGACAGGAGTTACTGATACCATCCTCCCCTTTTGCCCCACCCCTATGAGGCCCCCTTAAGAGATCTCTAGAAATACTGCCAAGCCCCCAGACCCATTGCTAAGCTGGACAACCCTTACTCTCTGTACCTTTGACCTCTGGTTCAGTCCTCACCCAGCCCCATTCCTAAGTGCCTGACCCCATTCTCAGTTTATCCTAAATACCCCGACCCCTGCATTGCTAGCACTAGGATTCAGGCTTGTCAGTGGCACCAGTGTGCACATGCCCTGGGAGTGAACTTGACCTTTTTGAAGAAAGAGAAGGGACAGGACTAGGAGACAACAGGACAGCAGATGTTCCTAATCTGAGCCCCGGACTCTAAAGTATAGCCATGCTTTTTGTTTTGTCTGGTTTGGTTTTGAGAGCAGATCTCACATAGTTCAGGCTGGCCTCCAACTCAAAATGTTGCCCAATGGAGCCTTGAACTCCTGATTCCTCCTGCCTCCACCTTGCCCCATACCTAGTACTGAAAGATCTGCTTCTCATCCAGGTTTCAGTAGAGTGCAGTCACCCGACCTCTCCAGTGTCAGCTACTCATGCATGCAATGGATGTGTGGGACCAGCTTCTGGGGAGACTGCAGGAACAGCCATAGACAGTGTTGGTGGGCTAGCGGGGTCTCCTTAGATGCCACCCTAATTAGAGAGGCGCGTGAGACCCATGGAGAGCTGCATGATATATAGAGAGGGACCCCATATGCTATATTCAGGTTCCCAATGGGGCCAGCCACCCCAAGGAACCACGGGCACAGGCACAGTCCTCAGTCACCTCCTTTAGTGGCCTATGGAGGCAGAAGCTGACAGAGAGGGAAAGACAGACATGGGAGGGGCCATTTCTTCGTCCAGACCTTCAGCAGAGCGATCCATTCTGGTTTGGTAAGACATTGTAGGAACTACCCATGGACCCACACAGCCAGACTAAGGAAATGTTACCCAGAGATGGCAGAGTGAAGGTCCTTTGGGGTCTGCATCCCCCAGCACTACCACTAAGGGTTGAAGGTAAAGACAGAACTGAATAGTCTCATAGCTCAGAACTGGTAACTACGCCACTTGGTGAGTGGCAGTACCATTCAAGATGGCAGCTCTGGGCCTCAGTGGTTATGACATCCTGACAGTTGCACTGGCTTGGACTGGGAGTTGGGATCCTAATCAGCTCCCCTTCTGGTTCCTTGGGGAACACGATAAAGGGGAGGGGAGTGCAGTTTGTGAGTCCCTCGATGTTGGCCACTTCAGTCCCTCCATGGGTTCCTTGCCATTCAGATACTACACTTGCTCTTAGCCCAAAGGCCGAGAAGCAATCCCGTACCATTCAGAAGGGAATATTCATGTGGCTACTGAAGACAGTCCAGGTCTAGGGTCAGCCCTACTGCTTCTCAGCTGAGTGGCCTCTGAGAGAATCAGGGATGCTCTCTTTGGATGGCTAGCCAAGAGAGTTATCAAAGTGAAGCCCTTAAATCAGCCAGGTCCAAAGGTGGAGCTCAATCCGTGATAGCAGTTGTCACCACTGTCATGCAAGAGCTGTTGTGATGTCTCCCACAGAGAGAGAGAGACAGAGACAGAGAGAGAGAGAGAGAGAGAGAGAGAGAGAGAGAGAGAGAGAGGAGACACAGAGACAGACACACAGAGACACACACACAGAGAGAGACAGAGACAGAGAGACAGAGACAGAGACAGAGACAGAAAGAGATATGCATGCTTTCACAGCGAGCTCCAAGGGAACAAGGATCTGTCCAGAGGTGCCCTGAGGTAGCTCAGCACCCTGCTTGGCACTTTCTCTGCAGTTTCCTCTGGCACACCAGCTATCAGGAAGCTAAGCCTGTTGGGCGGTTCAGATGCATAGAATGGTTGGTGCCCTCCTGCCTCACAGCTCGGAGTCCCTCAGGAATCTTAGATACCAAGTGTGGCCTGAAATTCGGTCTTCACACCAAGTCCCTGCCCTTTCTAAAGACAGGGTCTCACACTGTATCCCAGGATAGCCCCCAGGTCTTTACGTTACTAAGGAAGAACTTGAACTCGATTCTCCTGCCTCTGCCTCTAGAGTGCTGAGATTTCAGGAATGTGGGTACTAACACTCCCAGTTTAAGTGGTTGTAGGGATCAAACCCAGAGCTTCATCTAGGCACTCTACCAACCGAGCTACACCTCTAACCCCCACCCTACCCCTTTTATAACAGCCTCAAATTTATAGGAAAACAGCAAAGAGACTGTGTTCCCATGTTCTGCCTACTGGGTTGACCCAGTTACATAATCCATCGATACATTGTTACAGTCACTGGCCTGATATCGGAAAACTGTTGCTAACAGTTTCCTTGGTTTCCCCTCATGTTCTATTTTTTTTTCTTCAAAATCACATTTACTTACTTGATTTTTTGTGTCTTCTTAGGTTCTCCCTGGCTCTGGCAGTTTCCTGGACTGTCCTGGCTAGCTTTATGCCAATTTGACACAAGCTAGAATCATGAGGGAGGGGGGAGAAAATTGAGAACCCGTCTCCGTAAGACCATGCTGGAGACAAGCCTGTAGAGAATTTTCTTAATTAGTGATTGATGGGAGAGGGCCCAGCCTACTGTGGGCGGCACCGCCCCTGGGCTGGTGGTCCTCGGCTCTGTAAGAAGGGAGGCTGAGTAAGCCAGTAAGCAGCACCCCTCTGTGGGCCTCAACATCAGCTCCTGCCTCCAGGTTCCTGCCCTGTTTGCTTCCTGGCCTGACTTCCTCCAGTGACAGATTATGAGGTAGAACGTCAGCCAGATAAAGCCTTTCTCCTCCAACTCACTTTCAGTCATGGTGTTTCATCACAGCAATAGGGTTAGTAACCCTAACTAAGGCACGGACTTTTCCTTCTTTGTTAATTTGTTCTTTAATAGTTTCATACGTGTATATAATAGATTCTGGTCACACTCATCCCTACACCCTCGAATTCTCCTTCCACCCCCACCAAACCTCCCCCATCCAGCTCATCTTCACTAGGATGAAACCTTGCCTTGCACCCCGAAGGCTGCCCTGCACTTTCCTAGGACCCGGGGCCCCAGCCTCGTTCCTCATCTGAGCCTCGCTCACTCTCACAACTTCTCCCTGCCCCATCCCTGCCTCAATCCCTGCTGTGCCTCCAAGAACAAGGCTGAAACCAAAGCAGAACCAGAAGGCTCCCTCTTGTAGGAGGGAGACTTGGATGGCTTTTATTTTTCCACGTGGATCTCGGTTTCACCATCTGTGTACCTCCATCCGCCGGCCACTGGAGTCTCAACTGTCCCTCATGGATGCAACTCCCCAAAGTCTGGGCCTTGCAGACCCTGTTCTTCCTGCCTCCCAGCTGTGACTCTATACACATCAGGGCCAGGGGTTCACAGCCAGCATGCACGACTTTTAGAAGTGGTGACAGAGAGCTGCACTTGACCCAGTGAAGAAGTCCTAACCCTTGGATTGCTGGTGTCCGTGGTCAAGGCCACCATGTTCCCAGAACACCCAAGGTGGCAAACCTGAGGCTCTGCCTCCTCCTCTTCCTCACTCTCCCTCTCCCCTTGGGAAGCTCTGAGCTGCTGCCACCACCCATGATCAACAGAGGGCTGTCACTACCTAGTGTTCTAAGCATCTGCAGGCTGAGCTGTTGTCAATGCCAACCCCAAGACACCTAGGCAGTTCCTCTGCCACAGAGGGAGGAGCAGAACAGGAGGGGCTGGGCTGTATATCTCCTAATGTGACCTCAGGCAAATGCCTATACTCCTCAGCCTCAGTTTCCCCAACTGTAAAAGGACAGATGCACATTTGTGTGGCTACCGTGACATATGTGCTTTGTGAGGGAAGGGAGCTGGCTTGGGTTCAGACTAAATGGCGGCGTTCAGAAGGTGTCGGCAGGAAGTGATCACCTGGGACAGGCCACAGTAGAAACACCTGCTCGCCAACCCACCGAACCAGAAGCTGGAGCCACCCTGGGTTCGAGTCCTAACTGTCCACTTTCTTACTGTGAAACATAACCAAGGGTGTTGTCTTTTAGCCTCTATGCAATGGAAATACTTGGCACGGTCTCTGGGCCACCGAGACTCCCCAGTAGATGCTGTGACCTAATCCTTTCACCTGCCAGGGAGGAGGACCAGAGAGGCCTCATTTTAAGACAACTTCATCCCCAAGTGTTCCATTGTACCTGAATGGATTCTGCCAGAACCTGAGGTAGGGGACTCCTATTCCCAAGAATGGGAAGAATTCGGGTCGCCCTATAGAAACCCTGGCAACCACCTTCCAAAGCCTTAGGGTGAGGAGAGCCGGTGCTACCACCTAGGAAACTCGCTCTCCATCACCGTGGGGTTCTAGAGGACCGCAAATGTCAGCACCCCCAAGGGCTCCCTCTCAGATGCTCTGGAACAGGACCTTCACCCCACGATCTGATCTGAGCACAGCTCTGAGCTACTCTCCACCAGCGGGACTCCCCACAATGGAAAGGACCCCCAACCACAGCTGCACCCCAGCCCCTGGATCCTCATCATCCTCACCGCCCTCCAGGATCTGCCACAGCCTCCCTGATTGCTAATTTAGACTTCCCTGCCTTCCCACGCAGGGGAATCAGGGGAAATCAAATTACCGAGTTATTCACTCTTTTTGTACAGCTGATGGGCTGATTAGCTGTCAATCAGGGCCAACATTAACATCTGACACTGTGTGCATAACAATTACCAGTCACATTAAGGAAACCTTCCCTTTCTTTCTCTACCGGGAGCGGTGGGGAGAGACAGGAGAGGAGGCGGCAGACGAGGCTCCGAAGGGAGAGGGAGGAAATTCAATCAGCATAATTAGCTCAATCAGAAGAGAACATCACTTCACCAGCTGAGCGGAGCCACTGCCGCTGCCAAAGGCCTCAGGCTGACCAGCTGCTCCCGAGCCTCTGCACTCCCTGCCCTCCAGCCAGGGCCTGGCTCGCCTGCAGCCTCCGTGCTGGCCTTGGGCCCTCGCTGCCACTGCCATCAATCAGTTCCTTGGCTCCGCCTTACACTTCCTTTGATCCAATCAATTGAGTGCATTCTCGCCTGCCTCTCCCGGATTGGCTCTGACCTTGGAGTATATATAGCTCCAGTATTGGTGGTGGGGACAAGAGAGGAAGAAGGAACCCTTTTGCAGAGGAGCCCTTGCTTCGGACATTTGACAGTCCTGAGTCTCCAGTTAATCGAAATCAACTTGATATTTTTCCGTCTCAGTTCTCCATCTGTGAAACAAAGCTGTCTCCATTGGTGTTTTGACTTTGTCCAGCGGCATCACCCAGAGAAGAACGGAGCTTCAGCAGAAGGTTGTAAAGAGGCAGCCACATCTGTCCCCTCACTGCCTCCTGTGGCTGAAGCGATAGACCAGGGCTGTACTTGGAAAGAGCCAAGCTTGAGCCCAGGACCACAGGCTGAGGCTATGGCTGTGCCCAGGCAAGGGGCCACCTTGCTTGTTGCTTTCCTGTCACCAATCACATCCCAGCCTCCTTTCAACTCTGCCCTGTGACCTCCGATGGCAGTACCTCTGCTGGGAGGGAGGGAGCAGGGACAGAGAGGGACCTGAACTGCTTTGGTGCTAGGATGTGGAGGATGACACAAGCCAGATTTCTGAGCCTGAGATATTTTTATTTCGTTTTTTATGTGTTTTCTTTTTAACCTGTATGTGTGCGTGCCCAGGCGCACACACGCGTGAGAGGACAATCTCAAGTATTAGTCCTCAACTTCTGCTTTTTAAAAGACAGTATCTCTTTTTTGTTCACTGCTGCATACACTAAGCTGGCTGGCCTCGCAGCTTCCGGGGGTTTCTGTCTCTGCCCCACCCCCTCACTTCCGGAGTGCTGGGATTGCAGACACACTCTCTGGTTCCCAGCATTTACAGGCGTACATCAGTTACCCGGGGCCTCACATTTGCACAACAGCACTGTGTTCAGCACTGTGCCCAGCTCAGCCTCCCGAGTTCTTAATCCAGAGTCTTGGGCTGTGGTGGATGCCACAACCTAATAAATACCTCAGAACGAGCAGTGTAGTCTCCAGACTCCATCATCCCACAGCTGCGAGGATGCTGTCCAAGAACAAGATGTAGGCTTGCCTCCCGGGAAGCCTCCACCCTTGCCTTGCAGGTGGCCAGCCTCTCTGTGTGCTTATATAGCCTTCCCTTGGCTTGCATGCCCTCCACCCCTGCCCAGTGCCCTAATCCCTTCTTTTAATAACATCAGTCCAATTGGATTAGGACCCCACCCCCACCCCAAACATTCACCCACTTAAGACCCTATCTGAAAACAGAGGCTCACTCTGACACACTGGAGATTGGAATTCTGGCTTATTAAAGGGGGCAGGGGGGACTCGGGCATGGCACCTAGAGAGGAGATAAGAGCCATTGGTTTTACCAGCCACTGTGCATGATGCTAACTTTCCTGACAGGTGCAGGGCTGCAAGCTTCCTAAGGGCTCATTTACATCCTCCAGATTGGAACAGAAGCTCGAGAAGGTGCTAGTCTGGTCTCAACTCTATAAATGGGGAAAGTGGGGTACAAGGGAGTGAGCTAACCTGCCCTTCATATACTGCAGATTGGAATCCTGGTGCCTGGCTCTGGAGTCTACACCTCACTATCCATATCATGCCTTCGATATGATATGATATGATATGATATGATATGATATGATATGATATGATATGATATCATGGTCTAGGAGATTCTTGGCAGCCCAAACACAGCCAGTGGTCCTGCCTGACCCAGAAGCAAGCCCTCTCCTGGTGCCCAAAGTCCCGAAGCCTCCACTCTGAGGCCATCTCAGACAACCTCAATGCACCACCTCAGCAGGTCACATGCAGCCCAGGCGAGCCTAGGTAGCAACTCAGCATCCAGGAGTACCATGCAACATGGACCTCAGCCTGGTGCTCACTGAATCCTGTCGAGTGGCACCTTGAAGGACACGTGTCATTAAGGGATCGTTGCCATTTTCCCTACACCCCAGCAGAACTTGTCAGACATTCCCTAACTAGGCACAGCTAGGGCCACTCTGGGGGGCCCCTAAAACAACTGGTGTGCTCACTGAGTCCATGTTGGTGTGTCAGGAACTGGTGAGGAACTTTCTAGAAGGAATTCCTAAAGCTGATGGACTGGTAATCTAGTAGGTGTGGACAGATAATGGCCAGGTACGGAATAAAGAAATGTATGGCAGATGGCGATCCAGGGGATAATGAAACAAAAGCAGGTGGTGAGGAGTCCTCCCTGAGGAGGCAAGGCCCAAACTATGAGGTATGAGGGATACGAAAGGTCCAATAAAAATGGCGAAGAGCAGGAAGGCAGAGGAAAGAGTGTTGCAAAGGCCCCAAGGCACAGTCAACAGGCAAATGGAGCTGAGGCTAGGGGTTTTGTGGAGACAGTGTTTTTACCATCCTCCAGACCTCATTCTCATGGACAAGACGAAAGTCCTTCCCAGTGTCTTGTTCGAATCCATCTCACCTCTGTTTAAACCTCTCATCCTAATCTGCCTTCAGAGCACACAAACCTGGGAGCACTTCAGGTGCCCCCCCTGACAAGCCCCACCTCACAGAGCATCTCTAGGCAGCATTTAAAGGAGCAGGAGGGCTCAGGCTGCGAGCTCCCATCAGCTAAGGAAAATCTCCCCTCTCATGATTCCAGCTACCTCCTTGCAAAGGCTGTCAGAGCGTGACAGAGAACATTTCTCGCTGCAGTCCCCTCGTGTCACCGCCTAAATACACTCATAAATCCTTGCCTGACCCCAGAAACAAGGCTCTGGGTTTAAAATAAGAGCAACAAGGAGACAGCAGGGTGTCCTCCTCCCCGCTCTGTTCTGTCTCCCTTTCCCTCCTGTCCAGCCCCCAGCCACAACGAAGAGTAAACATTGTCCAGGATGCAAGGAGGCTGGGCTGGTGTCAGTGTTGCCAGCCATTGCCCCAAGGGAGTTTAGCACATAGCACACCACGGTAGGAGATGACCAGGGAGCAGAAAAGTCCAACCTGAAAGCGCTCATCCAGAATCCATCCAGCAGTTACATTCAAAGCCCAAGTCAGCAACAGTAGGAAGCCACCAGCACCCCAGGAAGGGAAGGCTAACAAGGGATAGAGCCTGCAGGAGTCAACCCTCCACTCCCCCAAAAACGGAATGGAGGAGGGGATGAATCAGGAAGGGATCTGAGTGAGCCACAAAGGAAGGACTGGGAGCACGATTGCTGAAACTTCAGAGGAGAATTTGATGTGGGTTTTGAAGCATGATCAGGAGTTTTCTAAGCAGGAAAACTAGAACACGAAAGGCCAGGGCACACCCAGACAGTCTACTTGGCTGCTGGAAAAGAAGGTAAGCAGAATGAACAAGTCGTTGGAGGCCATCCTGGAGGGCCTTCAATACAAGCTGAGGTCAGATGGGTATGCTCTGTCCTCCCAGCCCCATTGGATCTCTTTAGAGACTAGTGTAGAGTTGGGAGGAGAGATAACAGTGTCTTCAAGGATCCTAGTGAGTTATTAGTCAGCCTGGGCTGGGGCTGTTTCCATGGAAACTGGGACGATGGGGGATGCTCAGCTTCTAAGACCATGGTAGTTGACTGCCTATGATGGACAGAGAAAGAAACAATGGCTATCTGGCTGGGGATGTCTGGAAGGATACTGAATCTACTGCTTCCTGCCTGTCCTCTCCTTCCAGTAGGACCACCTGAGGAAGGGGACAGTTAGTCACCCTGGCTTCCATTGTGTTCAAATCCTCCATCTTCAAATGGGCAAACAGATATCCCGAGATTAAGACCGTTTCCCAGCATCCCTTGCAGCTAGATCTGACCTTGTGCCTGAAGTCTAGCTGATGAGTGTACTCATCATGTGACAGCACAGAGGAGTCTTAAAGACAGCAGGCCAGCATCCTTGGTCCCTTCTTTGCCTCCCTTCCTTCACCTGCAATCTGGACAGTAGGTGTAACCCATGGAGCATTAGTTGATATTTTAGGTAAAGAAGCTAAAAGAAGCCTGAGTCCCTGAGGAGTTAATAGGATAACATTGGCACAAGCTCGTCACAACCCACTTACCCCATTGTTGTAACCAAATATTCAACACAAGCAACTTAAAAGATAGGAGGCTTGGCCAGGGGCTACATTCTATCACGGTGGGGGCAGAGTGTGGCGGTGCCATTTGTGCAGTGACAACAGGCAGCGGCTGTTTGTTACAAGATAGCAACAGACCTGGGGGCCCGAAGCAGGGCTATGCTATAATCCTCCAAGCCTGCCTCTCTGGCAAACTGCACCAGCCAGCTAGTCCTCAATCTCCCCAAACAGTACCATGAACTGGGGACCTGGTGTCCAAGCACCAAGCCTATGAGAGTGACATTTCCCACTTAACCCTGTCAGACTTAGGGGAGACAAAACAAGCAGCTGCTGTTGTTGCTTTCAAGTCCCTCAGACACAAACTTAATACTAAACAACGGGAGACAAAAATCCTCCAGGCTATAATTTAGGGGTGGCTGACTCCTCGACCATCCAAAGTTGCAGGTAGAAGCAGTGTACCCAATATACAGATAAGGAGACTGAGGCTTGGCGAGGCAGTGTCAGGTGTCCAACATCACACAAAGAGCATGAGGCTTGGGGAAGAAGAGGCTCTGGATATTTTGCTCCAAAGATCCCCACCACCTCTCATTTTCCCCTTTTCTCCCATCCCCTGCCTCCCCCACTTCTCCCAGTCAATAACAATGGCCTCAATAGCCATGGAAACAACTGTAAAGATGCCGTGGATTGTCCCTTTGTGACGCTGACGCATTCACATTATTTCTGCCAGCAAATGAGCCTTAATCGCACTCTGCCACCCTTAGGTGGCATTTGGGAAAACACAGAAGGTCCCTAACATGTCAAGAATATAATTCGATCAACGAAACATCTGAAAGAAAAGGAGGAAAAAAATCAGTAGATGCTTATATAAAGAATGACTTTCTGGGCCGAACCTTATGATTTGTGCTCTGTGGACAAGAGGAAGGATACCGTGGAGGTGTTGGGCTGTGACTTGAGCTCTGAATGCCAGCCCAGTTCCCTCCCTGCTGACAGCTGCAGGGAGGGCTCACTCCCAGACAAAGAGGCCTATCTGGGTAATTTTCTTCCTTCGACCATGGCCCTCTCCATCCTCTAATCAGATGAGCAGCCAAAGGAAACTTCAAGATCCCAAGTCAGATCACTCAAAATGGAAATTGCTCAAAAATGGTCAAGTGGTTTCCCATTGTTTTCAGAAGGAAACCAAAGTGTTCCACGCAGCCCAGTGGACCTGGGTGACCCACTCTGACCACCAACTCTATGCTTTTGCATCTGCTGCCTCCCCCAGCTGTGCAGTGCTCCCCCCTCCCCCGACCCCTGGGTACCAACCACCAAACAGTGGCTGTCCCTGCCCTGTCTGTTGGTTTGAAATTTGACCTGCTGAGAGTGCTCTACCTCTGAGCTACGACCCAGGCAGCGCTTGTAATCGGTGTTCCTTTCTTTTCCCATTCTAGGACAGGGTTCCCTTGAGACGATCCAGGCAGGCTTTCACCTGTTCATCCTCCTGCCTCAGCCTCTAACCTGGGATGACAGTTTGCACCTGGTGCCTGGCTCTGGCTCTTGAATTAAATACTGCTGGTCTCTACCTCTGTCACAGATCCGTATGTTTTTGCTGCTCTTAACCCCAGTGGCCAGGAGCTAGACCTAGTTTATTTGATGTTTGTCCAGGAAACCTTAGGTCCACAGTATTTGTAAGTATTTGTTGGGAAAAGAGGAGGAAGAAGGAAGGAAAGAAGAGAAGGGAGGAGGAAGGAAAGGAGGTAGGCGCGGAGGGAAGACCCGGTAAGAGACTGGTGAAAGGAACTTCTGAGGAGCTGGGTTAAATTAAAATAAAATTTAGTGAGAGCTCTCAGCTAGATGAAGGAAGCACTTTTTCACCAGGGGGTAAACAACAGGAACCAGTTGGGGGTAGGGGTGGTTTACAGCTAGGAACTGGGTTCCCAGCTCGAAGGACAGAGTAAAGGGTCCGGTCCAATGAAAAAAGGGAAGGCCACCTGCGTTTGTTAGCAATGAAAGCTTTCCCTCCCCCACCCCGCCTGGACTGCGTTCTTCCCTTTCCCTTTCCGTGGGAGCAAGTGGCACAGGTGGGATTCTGGTCGCGGTGAAGGGAGAGGAGTGGGAGGTGGTTCTTCGCTCTTAACCTCCCCACAAAGTTACTGAAGACAGCTCGAGTCGTGAATCATCCCTCTTTACAATCAAGCACTTATTTAAAATGGAAAAGGAGAAGAGACCCAGAAAGAGCCTGAGCAGAGTTGCTCGCAGCCGCCGCAGCTCGCAGCAATCAGCCCCAAGATGCGCCTCTGCTCACGCGAGCTGCTTTCCTGATTGAGGGAGCTAATTGCCGGCTGACACAGCTTCCAGGGAAAGCTCTTGAGAAAAAAAAAAAAAAAAAAAAAAAAAAAAAAAAAAAAAAAGCCAAGTGCTACATCAACAACCAAACACTTCCGTGAGCACTGCGCTCTGACCGCTCAGGACCAGCGAGGCAACAGCGACCTCACCTTCACCTAGCAACAGGCAGTTCTTGGTCTCAAGGGGCCAGTCTCTCCGTGAGAGGAGCCCCGAGGTAGAGAACAGAACCCTAGGAGAGAGCTTTAAGAAATGGAGACAGAAATGGGCCGTAAATGGAGACAGGAAGGCGCTACCTTGCCTGTAGTCAAAGAAACGCCAGGATCAACAACTATAGGCTGTGTTTGTTGATGAACAAGGCTGGAAAATGCGTGCTCACAGAGATGCCAGGCACATCTCTGTTTATTGCCACACTATCCCAGTTGCTGCATCATAAAAGCCACCCCAGACACCCATCTGTAAATGAATGGACGAAGGAAATGTGCCACCTATTCACAGCGAAGTCCTATTCATCCATAAAGAAGAAAATCGCATTCTGTAGGAAAATGGATGGAACCGAAGATCACGTTAAGTGAGACAAGCCTGGTTTACAAAGAAGCGATCCCTCTCATATGTGGAATATATGCTGGGGGGTGGGGGGGAGTAACACAGGAAGAGTAAGGAGGCAGCAGGAGAAAGGAAGTCAGAGGGGGCGATGGGGCTGAACATGAGAAAAGGATTGAGAGTGTAACATTTATGAAAATACCGGAATGAAACTCACTGCTCCATAGGCTAATAGTTAAAATTAGTAATAATTCGACTCGGTGAGATGGCTCAGCAGATAAAGCCAGTGTTTGCTGCCAATGCGGACAACCTAAGTTCAATCCCCATGTCCCACGTGGTGGAAGGAGAGAGCCCACCTCCACATATGTGCTGTGGCACACATATGCTCCGACCATTCATATGCACATATATGCATATGAGATAGATATATATGATAGGAAAGTCTGGGCCTCTGGGGAGCCGACGATAGGGCCTTGGGCAGACTTCTTTCCCAGTGGGGGTTTATCTTCAATACCCAGAAGATGTCCCAGAGGAGTCCTCTCCGGGCAGCTGTTGTCAGATGCAGCCACAGCTTGGCCTTCTCCAGCTGCCCACTTTCTGTTCCTCTGTGCCCCTCCATTGGCTCCCACACACCATCCCCACCCTTGACCTTCTAGATCTAGCTTCCAGCTCTTACTGATTCCTAGGCCACTATGGTAACCAGCCTTCACATTGGTGCAGCCCAGGCAAACTTGACAGGTTCTGCAGGCAGGGTCAGAAGAAGCTCACCCACTTCCTAAGTTCCTCCCCAAACCCCACTGTTGAGTTCTGCCAAAGATGTAGTGCAAGTTGACAGACAGGGCCACCTGTTGATACCCCAACATTCTTATATTTTCTTTTTATTTCTGGGAGTCAAGAAAAGAAGGGGATGCCTCTGGTGCCCTATCCCCAGTATCCAGAGTCCACACTGACTTCTGGACAGAGGAGAGATGGCCATCTGACTCAGGAAAACCTGAGTACAAGGTTCAAGGTAGCTCCCTGTGGGGCAACCTTGCTAATACTTGCTTCTAGCCCAGGTCACAATGCTGCTCCATGTGTGTTACTCTTGGCACCTCAGAGGTGAGTGTCTGTGACCAGAGGATTGGATTCCAGCATCTTCAAAATCCTGAGCAGGAAAGCCTTTAGATATCACTCAAACCCCACCCCGTTTTAAGATTGAAAAAATAACCTATGCACACTGTAGTGTATAAAATATACCTGCTCTCATTTTTAATAACCATGGATTTGTGCTGAACTCCCTCTAAGTCAATCATATCGCAAACATTTCTTTCCACTCGACACAACTCACCCTCATGCTTACTCCTGGTGACCTCTTCTTCTTTCCTGGTATATACTATTTCATCCTATAGATTTCCCACACTTTCTTTACCATACTGATAGGTAGTCAGGGTATTTCTAGCCTGGTGATCAGGTGAACAAAATATGTGAGTCCACTCTCATAATCGCACACACACACACACACACACACACACACACACACACACACACAACTCTTGAATACACTCAGGTGTGACATCACTCTGTCAACTGCAGATATGCTTGGTCTTAGTAGAAACCAATTTCCAAAATGCTTATGCCACTTTCAACCACACCTGCCACTGATGTGCAGTCTCAAGGCTCCACATCTTTGGCAACACTTGGTATTGTTGGTCTTTTGATATCTAGTGCACAGAAAAGTCACTGGGTTCTGACAAGCTTTTCCAGATGAACAGCACAATGCTGCAGAGCAGCACTTCATAACCTGTGCACAGGTCCTCCATCACCTGTGCACACGGCCTCCATCACCTGTGCACATGGCCTCCATCACCTGTGCACATGGCCTCCATCACCTGCACACGGCCTCCATCACCTGCCTCCATCACCTGGGCACACGGCCTCCATCACCTGTGCACACGGCCTCCATCACCTGTGCACATGGCCTCCATCACCTGTGCACACGGCCTCCATCACCTGTGCACACGGCCTCCATCACCTGTGCACACAGCCATCTGTGTGGTTTGTCCTGCAAAACACATCTTCTGAGTTTCCGCCTTTTACCCCCTACTCTTTTCTTCCTTGTTCGTTTCTTTTTTTTGGGGGGGGGAAGACAAGACTCTTGCTATATAGCCAAAAATGACTTCAAACTCTCAATCCCCAATACAAAGATGGGAGGAGGAGGGGATTATGACAAAACTTGCTTCAAAACTAGATTGTCATTTAAAATGAAATGCCTGAGCCAGCAAGATGGCTCAGGGGAAAAAAGATGTTCATGGCCAAGCCTGATGTCACCAGGCCCCACAAGTGGAAGGAGAGAACTATTCCTGCAAGTTGTCGTCTGACCTCTACATGCCCACCTTGGTGTGTGTGCACACGCATACACACACACACACACACACACACACACACACACACACGCACACACGCACGCGCGCATGCACGCACACGAACACACAGTGTAAAATTATATTTAAAAAATAAAAGCAATGCTTTTGTGACCAAAAATTGCTCGTGGCAAATGCTAACTGGGAAGCGAGATAATGTATATAATACAGTGTCTGAATAGTGACTTTTACAAAAAATGGAAACAGAGAGAGGCAGCAGGGGGTGGGGAGAGAGGGGGGAGCGGCTGTGCTATGACTGCCAGGTCTCCCCAGGGTGAAACAGTGGGTGAGCATTATCTTTGTCTCACTGACACTCTGCCTTGTAAATATGGCTTTTAGAATTAGAAGAAATAGTCCACCTTTTTTTTTCTAATCACTAAGACTATTAAGCCAGACTGAAATTAAGCTTCCACAAATAAAACCACTGGCTTAACAGAAACCCATCCTTACACATCCGACATCTCCAGGCACCATTTCCTCAGGCTTGAACGCCTTCCAGACACTTTCCTGAGAGGAAAACTGGTTTTGTTTAATCCACTTGTGGCAAAGGCACTTCTGCATCTGGATTCTGGTGAAGTCTTCATCAAAGCGGGACGATGGCTGAGGTGTGACAAGTTCTCTTAGGGACAGGAGACACTGAGCAGATTCACCAGCGCATGCTTTTCCAAACTCAGGCCAAGTGATGTAAAAGCTGACTTGAGCTGTAAAGTTCCAACATCCCCTTGTGCGCTCAGAGTCCATCACAGAGTCACACACACACACACACACACACACACACACACACACACACACACACACACACCCCTGAAGAGTACACAAGAGCTCTCACAAGAGCACTATCTGTAGTAAAACCTCAGTAATGCTCTTTTGTGAAATTGCTTCCAGAGCCTAATAGTAACCAGAATTATTCAGAGGGTGGCCACCAGGAACAGCGTGGAAGACCTCCCAGGGGATTGCGAGCTGGAAGACAAGTGGGTAGCGTAATCCATTCCTCTTGCACACTGAGGAGAAACCAGTCCTGTGGTGACTTGACACAGAGCTGGAGTGGAGTTGAGAACTTGAACCAGGGAGCCCGTGAGATGGTGCAGTCAGCAACGTGTTTGCTGTGTGGGCATGGGAATCCAAATTCCGCCACCAGCACCCGGATGAATAAAACAGCTGTGCTCGTGGGTGCTCATGATCCTAGCACTGGGGGGGCCAGAGCCAGGAGGTGTCCTGGAGCTTGCTGGCAATTAGTCTACCCTAATGGGTCATCGAGTTCCAGGTTCAGTAAGTGTGTCTCAAAATACACTGATGAATAACATTCAAAGTTGATCTCTGGCTTCCATACACACCCACACATTTGTGTACATGTACCTGTGTGTGTGTGTGTGTGTGTGTGTGTGTGTGTGTGTGTGTGTGTGTAGAGGGGGGAGAGAATGAGAAAGAAAGAAAGAAAGAAAGAAAGAAAGAAAGAAAGAAAGAAAGAAAGAAAGAAAGAAAGAAAGAGAGAAAGGAAGAGAGAAAGGAAGGAAGGAAGGAAGGAAGGAAGGAAGGAAGGAAGGAAGGAAGGAAGGAAGGGAAGAAAAGCCTAAACAATGGGCCTTACTTCGTTAGGCATCTGTACACACATCCCCAGGTTACCCCAGTTCTAGGCTACCCCAATCTTAGTCCATGGTCATTGTCACTGGAAAGCCTCAAAAAAGTACCAAGCCTTCAGGGTTGGCTCTCATGACTCCCTCTTACAAACTTCCCCAGGGGAAGAGGCTGCTGCTCTCAGACCCATGGGGTCCCCAGACTACCTCTAGACAAAGAGAAGCACCAAGACATCAGGAGGCACCAAAGCCTGAGAGGAGCTCTGGAGCATCAGGTGAGGAGGTGCAGTCAACTCCCACCACGAGGTGAGCACAGGGTCCCACACTGGACCACCAGGGAAGCTATGACGGTGTGGAGCCACCACAGCTGTCCAGATACCTTGGTGCTGCTCTAAAGAGCCTTCCCACCAGCCATCCGACCTCCCAGTTCCATGTACACAGCCGGGCTCATGTGTGGAGCTGCCCACACATGCCCGAGCTCCCATGTGTGGGAGAGCATGCATCCCACCAGGCCCTGACCCAAGATGTTCATCAGTCAATTGGCCTACTCCCCTCCCACGTGCGCGTGATTGGAAAAGCCCGGTGACCTTGAAAGCCCCTCATGAAGGCCTAAAGCATGTCCTGAGCATCAGTGTGCAATGGTACTACCCCGGCAGAACAAACTTCACCCAGAAGAGAAGTCCTTCTCCCACAGATCTCAGTCCGCCATGGGTCTGACACAACTCCTGGGCTTGCCATACTTACCATAGTAGATTCTGACACTAACGCTTGTGAAGCCCAGGGCACGGGCCTCCCTGGTCTGCACCCTGGTTGTGTGTCTTCAGTGCTTCAGGTTTAAGGACCAGATTTCAGTCTCAGAAGCCTTCATGGAGCCCTGAATGGTTCAATCAGAAAACCACAGCGGCAGTGCTGGTCCCTCCCCTTCCGCTGACCAGAGACTCGGCTCCACTCCACTTCTACTGTGGTAATGGAGACTTGAAGGAAAACGGAGATCTCCCCCAGCCGGGGCCTGGTGGAGGATTTTATAGGCTTCTTTGGTCTCTAAATGAGGCCCACCTTTCTCTCCAGCAATCCTGCCTATCACCAAGACAGACTGGACGGACAGACATGGAACAAGCCTAAGTCTGAGGGAATCCGAAGAGTTCCCCCTGGGCAGAGTGTGGTGCCATCCCATAGTACACCAACAGGGCGAGCCAGTCCTGACCAACTATGGCAGATCCTCCTCTGTGACATCCAGACTTAGACCCAGAGACACAGGGGAAGTTAGCACACATCCTCGGCTCCGAGAATCACAGAATTCTCAATGTGGGAAGAGATGTGGAGTCCTCGGGGCCCTCTCTAGCGCCATTTTTACTAAAATAGTAAATGAACACGCTGACTCCTCACTCAGGCTCACACGGTAACGAAGGTGGGGTGGGAGCTCCTACCACTGCCAGCATTTGCTTCTGTCCCCTTTGCTTTGGCTCACCTGCTGGCCTCTGCAGAGGCCTGCTAACCCCTTGAGGTGTGTCAGTCTGGAAACTGGTGATGCATGACTTCTCTCATCCTCCTCAAGGCTGAGAATGCCAAGATGAGAGCAACTGGGTCTTTTATAAGGTGCTAGTCCATGGGGCTGAAAAATGTTTGATCCCCAGAAAAAGCTGGGTGTGGTGGCATGCCCTTGTAAAACCAGCACTGAAGAGACAGAAAGAGTAGGTCCCTGAACTTGCTGGCCAGCCTAACCTACGCGTTAAGTGTCAGGCCAATTAGATATCCTGTCAAAAAATTGGTGGATAGTGCCCAGGGAATGACATCCAAGGTTATCCTCTGGCTACCTCATACATGAACACACAGGTATATGTGCACCTACACATAGATGAACACAGACACAAAACAAACAAATGAACCCTAATACCCTGGTCCAGACTCCCAAAGGTATGTAGATGGCCCTTGTCATTGTTCCTAAACTACGAGAAGTGTATGCCCTTCTAACAATCATCTCCCATCACCCCCGGAGCAGGAGAAATCAGGGGAACTAGATTGTCTCTTGGGCAATAAAGACTTCTCTGAACCACCATGAAGAATGAGGATTGAGAGTGGCCAACCAGACCACACCTGGGCCAGGCCTGCTTCGCTCTGCCTCTGGACCAAGTTCTTCCTTTGTCTAAACCTACAGTTTATGTCAGTACCCTAAAGATGAACGGGGTGTCAGCAGACTCCTTCATCTGCTCCTAGCACCTGAACACACACACACACACACACACACACACACACACACACACACACACATACACACACACACACACACACACACACATTAAAGCTCCTTTTTCTGTTGTATTGGGGTGAGTGGTGGAGTCCAAACCCCTTGGGACTCCAGGAGCTGGGACTTGAGTCCGCTGGCCACATCAGTACACTGTGACAGAAATGAGATTGGATGTGAGCACTGTCTCTGGATGCAGCCCTAAGTGACAAGTGTTCTTTATATCGTCCACAGCAGGCTTGAACACCAGTCTGAGAAGTGTGGACGCTCCAGAGGGAATCGGGAAGACAGTGTAGAAGGCTGTCATTGGAGAAGTCAAGCAGACCCACAGGAGGGAGAGGCACGACGGAGTTACGATGCGGAGAAACAGAGCCAAACAGTGAAGGCCGGGATATGAGAGGGCTGGCGTGGGGAAGGGAGCCAGGAGCACCGGGCAGATGACACTGCAGAGCTCGCAAACCGACCAGGCTTTCAGAAAGGTCAGAGGGGATTTGTGTGACAGAGGAGATTGATGGGGAGTGGGGACAACAACTGGGAGTGCCCTGGACTCACGTGTCACCGGTCACCATAACGAGGTCAGTGGCTTGCGTCAGAAGATGAAGGACAAGCCTCAGGAATCCTGAGGGCCCTTTCCTCAGGAGACAGCAGGGACTTAGAGAGAGCACTGCTGAGCGCTCACCCAGCACCTTCTTCCCACATGCTCCTCCTCCCTGATGTGCTCACCCTCGGCTCTGATCTAAAACCACCAGAGAGATGGTCCGCTCCAACAGCATGCCTCAGTTTCTCCCATCATACTCCCTATGCTTTCTTTTGTCAACGTCACGGTCTGTGACTGTATTTTATGTTATTTTAGGCTCCAGGAGGGCCGTGGCATTGTCTTTTCTGGCTCCTATGAAGCCCTATTTCTGGGCACAGTTCCTAACACATGTCAGGTGCTGTGGGTACCCACCCCATTGGCCTCAGTGCCTAACTCTTCCTATACTTCTGCATCCTCCTCCACACACACACACACACACACACACACACACACTTAATTTTAGTAGGGCCATGTTTCTGGCTCAGGTCACAGAGTGAGGAGTACCAGCTCCAGTCTATACCTCAGGAAACCCAGTATGGCCCTGCTTGCTCTCTTACGCCTCTGCCTGGGTTATAAGGTATGTCCGGGCTAACCCACTGGTTTCAGGAGGTGGAGGGAGGGAAACAGAAATACATGGAGACGGAGGGAGAGAACAACCCCAGTTGCTGGGCAGAGAGATAGGCAAATAATGGTCGCTATTTTAGACACTGACTTTGGGGTTCAGTTTATTAGACTGTGTTTCCCTAAACTAAATGGGGATTCTGGGATGGCTTTAACATCTCCTTTCAGGCCATTGGCTTTTCTTTAGCCATGTGTCTCCTAACCTCCCATTCCTGCCTCTTACCTCCCCACCCCACCCCCACATCCCCCACCCAAACCCAGCTTCTCCCTCCCACGTGCTCTGTCCTCATACATAACCATCCGGCAGCCACTGTCCCAGGGTCAAGCTCACAGCTCCCAAGAGCCCCACTTTCAAGGCCACCTCTTGGCAATACTTTCTCTTCTCCAGCTACCTCACCAAGGCCTGGGGGCACACGCAGCTAAAAGCCCTACTCCACTTCTGATGTGCAAATCTGAGAGCCTCTGGTAGCCCTTGGAAGCTCCTGTCCTTGCTCAGACTCCTTGCCCCCACAGCCCACCCAAGCAGGTTGACAGGCAGAGAGAGTCGGGACCTGAAGGCAGGGAGTTCTAGACCTAGAGAGAAATTCAAAGCCACTGGTCTGCAGCAGTTGAACTAAAAGAGATTTCTCAACTCCTGCCCAAGGCACAACTACTGCCCCCTGCTGGTGAGAGGGAAAACGCACAGGCACCATTCCCTTTGCTTGCCTATCTCAAGCCAGGAACCCCTACTAAAGTCCAGGGGGGCATCTGCTGGATGTGAGGTCTCAATATATCAGGGTTATGCTGAGTGAGTTCTTGGCACAACAACTGGGTGCTAGGCCAGGAACTGACTGTACTTTATGCTAGATGGGGGTAACAAGGGACCCTGGTCACCTGTGTCCTTTGCTAGTCACTTGGCTCTCTGTAGCACTTTCTTTGTTACTTTGGAGTCTGTTCTCTCTCTCTCTCTCTCTCTCTCTCTCTCTCTCTCTCTCTCTCTCTCTCTCTCTCTCCCCCCACCCCGTTCTTCCCCTTTCTCTCTCTCCACGAACTCCTATTTCTCTTGCTTGCTGCAATCTTTCTCTCACTCATTTCCTCGTTTCTTCTATGTCTCAATATTCCTGTGACTGCTCCACTCCCTCTACCCTCTCTCTAAGCCCAGCCCCCTTCCACCATCCCCCATGCCCTCCCTTGAGGTTTCCTTCCACTGTTCTCCCTATAAAGCCAGGCTATTGACTGCCAGCTACAATTACAAGTCCGTCTGTTGAAGACAGCACACTCTTTTTCCATGATGGGTAACAAGAGGATGTATGTTTGCTGCCACCGGCTGCAAATCCTGAATTCATTTTCAGTGCAAAAGAGACAATCACCCTCTTGGTTTATAAATATTAATTATAGGCACCCAGTAATGAGAGAACAGGGCGGCTGTTAGCTGTGATCTCCAATTGTTTGACTAATCCTAGAAACAGTTTAAACAAGACAGTTGTTGCCTGACAGGACAAGGAGGAATTAGGAAGCCCCAGTCCTTCCAGAAGGGTCTATTTAGGAAGTTGTAGAGACATGAGAAATTTAGTGGATACCAAGTCCTCCAAACTCGGACCTCTGTTGTCTGGGGTGGGGCTGGGGGTCCTATTCTGGGAGAGGACTTGAGGGAGCACATCCGAAGTTCTACCCAGCAGAGATCCTGTACTCACAGAGGGACGGCAAGGCTTAGAGAAGAGGGGTCTAATGACTAGAGAGACAGTCTCTGAAACTTTGTCCTTGGACTGATCCAAGGGTCTCACCTTCAGGGAGTCAACTCCCGTTCCAATTGAAGCCAAACCTTAGTCAGAAGCAGAAGTGGTTCCACCACACATCGCAAGCCGGATGCTGGAGGCTTACCTCCAAGCCCCTTGGCATTACTTCCTAAACACTGGGAGTAAAGCAAAGAGACTCCATGAATTTCATGCCGATCCCAGAGTTAGACACACTTCTAAATTGAACCAGAGAAATCTCACCTGGCTGTGGCGGCCAGAGCCCACTCTCCAAGCTCACATCTCACCACTGGATAATCCAGAAAGTGCTGTGTGCACGGCACAGCGAGAAAAGAGGTCACTTGGAGCAGAGGGACAAACTCTGGGACAGAATGGAGCTCTGGCACACCCCAGAGGGAAAGTAAGCTAGTCCTTCTAGAACCTACATGTCTAAACACTCTCATCCCTGGGGAGATGTTTACGATTGTAAGGCACTGGGCCATTTATCCCATGGAATCATGGGAAAGCAGCTGGCCTGCTGGAGACCCGGTGTGAAACGTGTGCTTCCTATCTGAATAAAGCAGAGCCCCATCTCTAGGGGGTAGGTGTGGCATGTGTAGCCTCGGCCCCAGACCATGCAGCCAGGACATAGCCAAACTAAGAGTGGAGCCCAGGTCTGTGATCCCAAAACCCAGCTGAGGCTGGCTCATCATTCAGCCCTGGCACCCGCAGCTGCTCCAAGGACCAGACAACTCATGCTGGCCTCCTGAGTGGCTGGGACCGTTCACCTCTCCTCGCTACCCTAACTCTATCGTAGAGGCCAGGCCCTGAGCACCTGCAAGTTCTTACAGAAATGTAAACACCCTGTTTCTCTCTATTAAGCATCCGTTTTCGTAACCATAGGTAACTACGAGTCTGACCGCACAACGGTGATAAAAAGGCTAACACATGTCGGTGACTGTTATTAGTAACTGCCCCCTGCGATAGTCCCCGCCAGCCCTGGAGACTGTTCACCCAATCTCACGTGTGGTGGAGGAGAGAAGCATGGGGCTGTGAGCCTGAGTGCACACACATATAGCCTTACAGTCCTGAGTGCCTCAGAGAGGTTGGGGACACCAGGTCTGGCTTCAGCCTCAGCATCACGAAGCCAAAATCCATGACAGCTATCCTTAGGAATGTTTTTTATTCATGAGTACACGTTACATGCCAGGCCCGGGAGCCATGGAAAAGGCAGTCAGTATCCCTGTTATCCAAGAGCTCACTGTGACGGGGATGGGGAGGCTATGGAGGGGCCCAGCAGTCCCTAACCCAGCTAACACTAAGCCAGAGGACCATGCCTTGCTGTAGACTCAATCTTACTACTGTCCTATGGGCCTGGAAGGAAAGGGATAGGTGCCCAGAGCCTGTCCTGCGAGACACTACATACAAGACAATGGAAATGTCTTGAGCAGGGGCTGAGTGGCTCCTCTCGGGCTCTTCCCTCCAGCCTTCCTGAGCTTCATAATAGTACTTGCTGGACTTGTGGGCTCGACGCTGGGCCCACAGCACACCCTCCCCAGCCCTCTCAAGGAGCCATACCATGGGCCCACAGCACACCCTCCCCAGCCCTCTCAAGGAGCCATACCAGCTCAGTGGTCCATTGGTCCCTTTTCTACCTAGGTGCTGTCCCTAGAAAACTACGACCTGAGCACACTCGTGTATAGAAGCCACTCACATGGTTCCCCCCACCCAAGCCTTGTCATGTCCCCTCCCCTGAGCTTCACCAGAGGGAAAAGAAGCCTGCAGCCAAAACCCTCACCACTTCCGCTAAAGATGTCCAAGAAAATGTTCTCGTGGGGCCAAAAGGAAACTGTGTGCAGGTGCCAGTCCTCCAGTCTGTCCCCTGAATTCATTCATCTGCATCGTTGTTCAGTTTCCGTCTACTCACAGGCCAGCTCTGCACTCTAGCATCCTGACCACTCTGAGCCTCAGTGTCCTTGTCTGTCATCTGGGGACAGTAGTCACGGCAGCCTGACAGGACGCTGAGGAGCAGTAGAGAGGTGGCACACAGAGAGAGGAACTCACAGGAGCTACTCTTGTGTGTATTTATTATTATTGTTGTTGATATTATTATTATTATTATTATTATTATTATTATTATTATTATTATTCATGAGTACATGTTACATGCCAGGCCCGGGAGTCGAGAAGAAGAGCACAGTCGGTGTCCGTGTTATCCAAGAGTAGTTCACTGTGATGTGGTGAGAAAGACAGATGAGTAAACAGGCCAGTGCAGTGGGATACATGCTATGAGGCTAGAGGGAAAAATAAAGGTGGGGTGGGCACAGGGGTGCAGGAAGCAGGAGACTCGAAGGCCTCGGAGGCACTCCCAGGCAGGGGAAAGCACAGTAGTTACATGAGAACCTCAAAGGCCGTGGAGACGATGACAGGACAGATGATGGGAGGCAAGCGGCAGAAGGGGTTAAGGACAGAAGATGAGTGCAGACTCACCGTTAGCCACTGAGATCGTGAGGAGGGTTTTAAGTTAGAAGCTGACATGCAGTGTTAAGCTGAGCGCACATTCGAGCCTGTGGGGGTTTACGTAACTTTCCCTTTTCCTTTGCAGCCTGTAGCCAGCCTGGAAATCTGAGAGCAAGCACTTTTCCTTATTTCTATTCAACCTGAGAGCTGCTGCTGCATCCAGCCTGCTTCGCATTGAAATGCAGGTGGCCTATGCAACAGTGTTGCTAAAATTACCAAAACTAACCACAGCCAGGGAAGGGGCCATTATCGGAAACAGATTTTATTACCATGGAAACCAGCAGATAATGCCAAGTCCAGTCATTTTTATTCTCCCCGAAAGAGGGAGAGAAACAGAGAGCCTGAGAGGGCGGCCACTGAGAGAAAGCTATTGAGAAGAAGACAGCGTGCTGGAGCAAGTTGGGAGACCCGAGGGAGTCCAAATCCAGGTCTGTCAGCCGGGGTCCTGCACACAAACCTTGGACTCTTTATCCACATACTGAGCTATCATCCGCGGAACTCCCACCATAGGCCCCAGGCTGGCAGGGAGCAGCTACAGGTGGCACAAGTGACTTGGTAACGTGACAGGATTTACAATATAGGAGACGTCTAAACAGCCCCAAGAAAGCTGCCTCAAGACACCTTGGTGTTCTCCATGGGTCCAGGAAACAATGAACTTTAGAACAGAGGACCCAACCTTAAGTGCAGGCTCTATCCAGAGTGCCTTGAAACCTTCAGCAAAGTCACTGAGAATCTTGAGTCTCGGTTTCTTCAGGTGTGCTAAGACTGGGAGGGGCGGGGCTATGAGGCTATGAGATGCCAGATGGTGAGTGCTTCGAGAAGCACTAGCGGTTTTGTTTACCGATTTTTCTCTCTCATGTCACAGTGAACTCTAGGGTAATGGGCATACTGACTGTGCTCTTCCCTGTGGCTCTAAGGCTTGGCAAATAGCACATACTCATGAATAAAAAATGCACCTACTAGCAGCTGCCACACGCGCATCCCATCCCGACTGCCAGGCACTTGGCTAAATGCAGGACCGGGGTTTCTGCCTCTCTGCTCCAACTTTGTTTCCCGATCTGAAGAGCTCCTTCCAGTTCTTGCACAGCTCTTGGCCCTCTACCTCCTGTAGGACACACAAACCCACGAGGACTCGAATGGCAAAGGAGAGAGAGGGAGACAGCTGGAAACCTGACACTCACATGGCTTTGTATACAGGGCTGCAGTGAGCCTTCCTATGGGGTAGCCTCTGCCAAGGGCAGAGCAGAAGTAGGCAGGGAGAACCAATGACCCATGACCCAGAAGGTGGGAGCTGTGAACATGCTAGAAACGTTCCCCTGCAGGAGGGAGTGGCGAGTTCTAGCTTCTGAAGAGAGTGGTCAGGAAGGAAGGTTGCCAGGAAGTCGCAGATGGACTCTGGAATCCCAGTGGTAGTGACTAAGGCAGGATTGTGAGTTCCAAACAAGACTGGACCACAACAGTGAGTTCCAAGCCAGTCTGAACTATATAGTGATCCCGCATTTCAAAACACAAAACAAACAGGCAGGAAGCCACAGAGTCTACCAAGAGCCCCTGATTTACCTGACTACTCCTGTGCTTATGGTAAGGCCCAGGAGGATGGACTGTGGTATTTACTGGGAGACTCTATTCCTGGGTGCTTTCCCTGGCATAGTAGGCTGTGGGTAGAGGAAGTTGTTGGCTCAATACATTGGCACATCTTCAAATGTCACCCAGTCTACACTACTCAGAGTGTGTGACCTCTAGGGACTCGGATGGGATAAGGGTTAAACAGCAGCTCTACTAGAGTCTTGTCTGTCCATTCTAGGTTGAAAAAGATCGACATTCATCACTTCCCTTCGCCCAGCCTCAGTTTCCTCATCAATAGACTAAGAATCATACACTCCCCATCTCACTAATGGAAGGGATTTAAATAAAATCATGCATGGTTCTGGGGACAACTCCATTGGATAAGCCCTGTGTAAATACACACCCCTGACTTCAATCCTCAGAGATCATGTTTTAAAAGACAGGAGTGCTGGGCTGGCAAGATCGCTCAGTGGGTAAAGCTTAGTGCACGCCTGACAGTAGTGACTTAAACTCCATCCCTAGAACCCATGTGGCAGAGAAAGAGCTGGCCTCCACAGCTTTGCTTCCCACCTGCCCATGGGTATTGTACACACGCGTGTGCACGTGTGCCTGTGCATGTGTGTATGTGTTTGCGTGTGTGTGTGTGTTCATGTGTGTATATGTGTGTGTTCACGTGTATATGTGTTTGCGTGTGTGTGTGTTCATGTGTGTATATGTGTGTGTTCATGTGTATGTGTGTGTGCACGCACCCATGAGTGTTCACACATGTGCGCACATGTGCAGGTGCAGGCATACCCACTAAGATAAACAACTATTTTATTTTAAAAATCTTGAATAAATCACTCTGAAAAATTAAAAGCACCATACTGAGTGTAGCTATTGTTGCCTTTTCTGTTTGTTATTATACACCAGGAGCCCCAGGCCCCACCACCAGGTGACAAAGGGCTTTCATCATAAATGACTCGCTGGAACTGTTCTCTTAACAGCCCTGCTCGCTAATGCTTCCCCCTCTCCCGCCTCCACCTCAGCCCTCCCCACAGCTGCGCACTCAAATCCTCAGCCATCAGCGCTTGACAGGGTGCAGAGACACAAAATGGAAGAGGGGACATGAATTAGCAGTTTAAGGCAGGGATGAGATCATGATAAAATCCCCTCTCCATCCATCACGACGTAATAAGAATAGAGCGCAAATATGAGACCATCAGCATAACCCACGGCTCTGAGCTTCCCGCCACCATTCTTTACGGCCCAGCCCTGCGATGCAGGAGCCTCTCATTTCACCGCAGGCATCACCGGGGTGTTGCCAGGGGACAAGAGTCATGTCCTAGGCGCTGCCCACTTGGGGGAAGCAGGGAGAGACCAAAGACTACAGGATGCCCTGGCCTTGCAGGTCAAAGAGAAAAATAAATAGGGAATTGGAGCCAAAGGGAAGTTGTTTTGGATTTTGATGCTGTCTACAGGTAAGAAAGCCAGAAACCCATCAAGGGCCATAGGAGGTCCTGGAGAAAGAAAGAAAAAGAGAAGAATTTCTTTCTTTAATTTTTAAAAATTTAGTGCGTGCGCGTGTGCATGTGAGTGATGCAGGAGGGACACAAGCTCCGTGGGATGAATGTGGAGGTCAGGGGACAACTTTCTGGTGTCAGGTCTCTCCTTCCTCTTTATGTTGGTTCCAGAGATTGAACTCAGATCTCTAGGCTTTCAAGGCAAGCTCTTCTGCCTGCAAAGTCCTCTTGACAGCCCCAGAAAGGATATTTCTGGACTTCCTCAGAAATCTCTAACCCTCATCTCAGCAGCCATTGTGACCTCAAGGACCAACCTGTCACCACCCAGAGTATGTTCCCAGAGCTCTGAAGTGGTGATGTCACATGTCTCTGCAGCAGCAGGTGAGGGTCTGTGGCCCATAAGCACAGGACAAACAGAGGCTAGACTGCAGGCTCATCAGCGTCCTACTCCACGGTGCTCACTGGGTACCGTGTGGCTAACTCTGTGCTGGCACCAAGCTTGATCTCGAAGTGCACAAAGCTCCTTTGCATCAGGATGAACTCCTGCACAGGACGTCAGAAGATGCTTGTCCTGTGTGACCTCGGGAGAATCTATGTCCCTCTCTAGGTTCCTCCTCCCAGAAGGGACATGCCAAGGTCAGGCCTGACTCACTGCTGCCACCAACCCTCCTGCCTTGCTTCAGGAGATCCAGGGAGGTGAAGCAGATTGCCTACTGTGTGCAACGTGTCCTGATAGGAAGAGACCAGAAGAGGGAGCTGGAGCCACCCTGGGAGCACTCTGGAGCACTGGAGAGCTGGGAGCACTCTGGAGCCCCGGAGAGCTGGGAGCATGGCAGCACCCACTGCAGTGCCAGAAGCTGGGGATCCTAGCCAAGCGTCTGCGCACGAATTGCTCGCAGCATATGTTCCTCATTTCATACATCATTTGCAAGGAGTTCTTCCCGCTCCAAGAGCAACTGGGCTCTGGTCTTTGTCTTTTCTGCTCCAGCTCCTACCCTCTGCATTGTCCCCCACTCCGCCATTAGCAGCAGACACTGGTGATGTCGTCCCATAGGCTTGTGAAATCGCTCGAGGTTGGAGTGAGCATAGCCACTTTCTCAGGTAGGCTCCAAGTCGTAGAGAGCATGTGTGGTTGGAGCTGGGGTGATGAACATGCCCAGGGAGGGACAGGGACAGGACAGAAGTGCAGACAATAATATATATAATGTCACACTGGGACTTATATGAGTACCTTGCACACCACTAGAGGTGGTTTTGCACAAGAAAGCACTAGCTGAGCAAGGTGAGGAATGCCCACAGAAAGGGCTGGCCCAGAGTACCACTGTGAGGTTTGACATCAGTGTACCCCTCTGTAGCTGAAGGACTCAGGACAGATGTGATGCTACTGTTGGGCTTTATATAGATATGGACCATGTGCAGATTGGCGGGCCCACAGTTTGCATGGTTATTTCCAGGGTTGAGCACACAGTAGGTGCTTGATGAGTATCTGGCTAAAGGGAGTGAAGGATACTTCACATACTAAACAAAACCAATTGATGAGTTCAACAGTTATTGACACCTGCTAGAACTTCTCTGTCACAACAATGAACAATAAGGATCTGATGGAGATGGCCATATGACCCAGATGAAGCCCCAATACTTCTTATTGGACCCCCCCAATTCCTGCCACCTTGTCAAGTCCACCTTCTCCAAACTCTACTGCCCACTTTCCTCTCTTCCAAAAGCTGAACCCAGAGCTCAGATCACACAAAGTCTAAAATTCCTGGCTTCCACCCTGCTTTACTCCAGTGGACTCTTGCTGGGAAAAACATGAGGCTCTAGTCTAGAGAGGCCAAGCCTGGTACCATCCTGTCCTGGGATGCCTACCTCCAACCTAAGCCCAAAGGAAAATGTTGATGGTTCCAGGAGCCCTGCAGGAAGTCGCAGGCTTGCACCCAGAGCCCCGGGCTACTCCATTCTGTGGAGCATGAAGATCTGCCCTGTTGCCAGCCCACATTCACCACTAGAGACAGCAAAGGACCAAGCTACCAAGGTCTCACCCTGATGGCCCTGACAATATAGTAGAGAAGAAAGCCAAGAAATGGCCAAGCCAGTAGAAAATTTGGGTTGTTTGGGGAAGGGAGATAAACAAACAACAACCATTACAACACAAAATTGGACCTTTCTGTTTCTACCTTTGACATCACAAGCCCATTCTTTTTCTCTCTGATCTACCCTGTGTCAGTTGAGCCATGCCTCAGGAATGCCCTGCCAGACAGCCTCTAACTGAGATAAACCATGAGAAATCCAAACAGAAACCAGAGCACGAGACCTGAGAGATACAGGTGCTCTCTCTTCCCCTGCTCCCCCCGTCACTGTCTCCCAGGTTCCAGTCCTGGTTGTGACTGCAGCTCCAGTTCTCACTGGGCTCTCGAAATCCCTTCCCTGCTGTGTCCCTCAAGCCTAGGTCTCACAGCTTCCTATGGCCACCAGCCATTGCATCCTTCAGATGGTCCATGACTCTTCAAGATGCCAGCTGCCTGTCCTGCCTTCCTGCTTAACCCCCTGAAAGACAGACATGTGCATATAACTTAATGTGCTAGGGAAAGAGCATGGGCAGACAAGGAAAGTGCATTCGAGGACTAGAAAGACAGTCAGTATGACTGGAGGGTGAGCAGAAGAGGGAGAGATGATGAAGTTGGGTCAGGCTATTCAATGACTGCCTCAGCACAGATCTGAAGCCACCTCAGCTGTAAGTTCAGAATAGAACCCTAAGACCTGAGCAATTCCTACAAGGGAGTTATGGCGTGCCACCTGCTACAAACCACAGGCCATGTAGAGAGAGCTGCCAGAAAGAGGCTGGGACCTCCTACCAAGGACGGCCCTGTGAGGGGGGCATCTGGGAACCACACCCAGCCTTCTTGCCCCCTTCTATAAAAGAACCACTCAAGCTGGAGAACTTCACATGGATGACCTCATGTCTTGGTTCCTGTTGCTGTAATCAAAGACCCAGAAAAAAGCAAGTCACGAGAAACGGGCTTAGTTTACTTCATAGCTCTGGGAAATTCAATCCACTGTGGTGGGGAAAGTACAGTGCCAGGTAGGGGAGGCATAGCAGCGGAAGCAGGAACCTGGCTGGTCGTATTACATCCACACTCAGCAGACAGAAAACAGAAAATGAGGCCTGCTTGCTATCCCCCAGTTTACTTTCTCCATCTCATATCACCCAAGATCCCCTGCCCAGGGAACAGACCTGTCCACAATTAAAACAGCCTTTCCAGAATCAGTTAATACAATCAAGATCTTTCAAAAGTAAGCCTGGAGGCCCATCGCGCATGTGACCGTAGACTCTGGCAAGCTGACAATCAGCTCTACCCATCGCACCTCCCAAAACCTGAAGCAGAGTGAGCGGTAGAACCCAGATGCTTTGAGGGATGTGGAAATGGTCCAGCCCTGGGGCCACGGTGAGGGCTGTGGACCTGCCATTGAGCACTGTGGACCAAGAGTGAGGGAGTCTCTACCACTGCTCAAGGCAAGGCCTGCCTAGCACATCTTGGATCAGACTCCTGCCCCAAAGCATTCTGTGGTGTCTCCTGGTAAGCAACAGAAAGTGGAGGACCATGGTAACCAGCTGCCTGGAGCTAACAAGCTCAGGGCGCCAAGTATCTCAGCCTACGGAGAGGAACAAACCTACCAGAGCAGGTCAGGTGTGGTCACAAAGCCATCCTAATTAGAGACGGAGTTTGTATCTCTTCATGGGCACTGAGATGCCACTGAAAGCAAGAGGGAGAAGCTTAGAGAGGCTGTCAGGCTAACCCAGGCACAGGCTCTGTACATGGGCCTGCCATCCTCTTTCACTGGCATCTTGCGTTAGCCTGAGTCAGGTTTTATCCCCTTCATGGAAGAAGACCCTGGGGCTCACAGAAGTACAACTGATAGCCCCAGCCTTGCCCTGGTCATAATGGAGTCAGGAGGCAAGTCCAGGACTCTAGGGCTATCTATCCCCAGGCCTACAAAGCTTGAGTTCTCCAAACTCAAAGAACTCGCTCAGATCACTTTGAGCCCCACAACTGCCAGCCTCTTCCCCACTCCTTGCTTGCCTCGTAGCCTCACCAACAGAGTCCAGATCTCATCTACTGCATCCTCTAAAACAGAATGGATTGGCATTCAGGCTGCACAAGAGAACATACGCGTCCTCGTTAGAATTAAATTATTACTTTAATAACCATGGGGAGGAGGTGGTACTTCCAGGGACCAGCCTGTCAGCATCCCTGGTGAGTTCTGAGCTAAGCAGCGCCACGGAACACTCTAGTCCAAAATTTCATGTCCTGATGCCTTTGTTCTTCCTCTTACCCCAGGGGTAACTGGCCTAGCAGTTTCATCTTCCAACTGTGAGCTATATGGGCCAACCCTGAGCCCAAGGGCTCTTCTAAGTTCTGGCTTCATCCTCAGAGGAAAAGCCCCAAGTTTAACTGGGGGAGAGACATACCTCAGAGAATTCACATGACCCCCTGAGAGCTATGTAGCCAGCTAGGGAAAGCACAAGGACTCAAATTCAACTCCATCCAAAGCTTACGCCCAACTCTATATCTTGGCCACTTTATCATGTGGCCTCGGTGTCTTCTGCGGGTCCTGTGCAAAGGGCCAGGTGTAATCTCACCTGGAAGGAAGTAACTGCCATTGTCACTCGATGGCTCTGCAATTTGAGCCAAATTACCCCACTTGTCTGTATCTCAGATGCTCCTGTCATCGGGATGTTAGGTCACTGTGAACCTTGAGGGAGATGACAAAGGTCCGTAGACAGAAATCTGTAGATCGAAAAGTGTGGGGTGCATCAAAGGACTCAGGAGCCAAAAGGAAGGCAGGCAGACTACAGCTAGGGAGCAGCAAAAATGGGGAGCGGGGAGCAAGGACTGGGAATCAGGGAGGAGTCCTTGTAGCTCCCAGGAGTGGAGGAGCTAGGACCCACAGGAAGGGCAGTGGTTCAGGAAGGACGGCATTCTGTTGCAACATGGGAGGCTGGGCTATGGCATCGGGATCCCACACCTCCCAAGGATGAAACAGGAAGTAGCCAGGCTCTCTGTGACTGGGCTGTGTACCTCACTGGCCACCTCTTGTACTCACTCAGCCTCAGTTTACTCTCTGTACAGTGGAACTGATAAACATCTACTTTGCAAAGTCAATGTCAGGCGAGGCAATAACCTTTGTAAAGTGCTCAGCCTGTAGTCAATGTTCAATGCACACCTTCCACTGTTACAGTAGGTCCTGGTATCAACGGGCCTGTGTTTTTAGGCTGACACATAGATATCATCAGATCCGTGACACAGTGTTCTTGGAAATCTAAAAGTCTGTATGAGACTGCTAAGCACAGGGCTTCACCCCAGAGGGGCACGGTTACCATGAGTCTATTTGCACCCTCCCTCCTTCTTCTGACTGGATGAATAGATGTGGAACCTCAGACAAGCACAGTATCTATCCAGTTCCTTCCCAGATAGATCATTCTAGTGTGATTGAAGTGCCCAGCCCTGGCCAGAAGTAGACACAACCTTATAAACTGGAATGGGAAGGCTGTGATATAGACCCAGCTCAGGTCTTCTGTTTCCTCAGGACCCATGTATGGGAAGTGAGTGCTAAAAAGGCACAGGGCATCTCCTAAAGTAGCTGTTCTCCTCCAAAGGACCTGAGTACCAACAACCATAGGAACAGCACAGCCCTCCAGTGGGAGTTCACCAAATTAGGAAGAGAGCAGAAGCTCCTCCCACAGCAGGCACAGGCCCCTCCCACCCCAGGCACAGACCCCTCCCACCGCAGGCAAGGCCCCTCCCACCGCAGGCAAGTCTCCTCCCACCCCAGGCACAGGCCCCTCCCACCCCAGGCACAGGCCCCTCCCATCCCAGGCACAGGCTCCTCCCACAGCAGGCACTGACCCCACCCCTACCTCATCACCCCCCCCACCCACCCCCTCTCACACCACACATAGATGTGGGCCTAGTCCTTCCTGCTAAGGGGCCTGGGCACCCTCAGCCCCTTGCCCTCCCAGCAGCCCCAGCAGGTGTGTTTGAAGATGAGCCTCCCAAGCTTCACCCTCTATGTTCCCTGGCTCAATTACAGGCTCAATTTTCTTTTCTGTTTAATCCCCAAATCAATATGTGTTCATACATATTTAATCGGGAGACTGTTTTTATTAGAGTGGGGATTAGTTTTACATCTTTCTCCCCACCGATTAGAAGCCATGCTCCATTCATGAGGCAGACGGGGAGAAGAATGAAAAGGAAGGACACATGTGAGCTGGGTCCTTACCCCAGCGAGGTTGGAGACAGAGAGCCCCATTCACCGGCCTGCATCTCTCCTGCACAGACCTGGGGTCCAGCCTGCTGCCTCTGGCTTTCTCTCTGGCGCTGTATGCACAACCCACTTCCCACACCCAGTTCCTCTACAGGTCCTGGCCCAAGGAAGCTCTGCCTTACAGACCTGTTCCCCATGAGGCAAAACAAAAACCAATCCTTGGCTGGAGATCAGAAGAGGGGAGGCCCCCAACCCTAGCCTCGCCTTCTAGAAGTGATGCACACCTCCTTCCAACTCCCAGCCATGGCTGAGCAGCATAAATTACCGCTCTTCCACAGTGTAAGCATCGTCACACTCGGCCCCAGATGCTACCTGCCGCTTTACTGAATCCCACCTAGGCAAGCTGGAAGGAAGCAGAGGACACGGGACATGGAGGTCATTGTGTTGGCCCAAGAGATGGCAAGGACAAGCAGTCACTGAGGCATTAGCCAGAGAAGGCCTAGCAGTTCTGCAGCTGCCTGTAGAAGCAGACATCTCAGGCAGAAGTGCATCCAGTGCTGGCTACCCGGCCATTTAATCCTCTTCCTTTCTAAAAGGCCCCTCCTTATCATATACTCTTACATGAGGGGACTGAGACTATAGAATCAGAAATGTGTCACAGACAGGAGTGGTGACACCTAGCATTGTCAGGGTCACAGGGCTACAGGTAGGTGCACTTACCTGTTTGGCTGTCACCACCACCACCACCACCACCCCACCCCTGTCCTACAATGACTCTATTGTGCCCTGTACTGTCTGGGGGCTGCTCAAGATGGCATTTACAGACAGTAATATTTTGAGAGCATCGGTTAGAGCAAGCAGATGTCATTTCATAGCCTGGAGACCCCTGGTGTGGCCTGTGCTCTCTCCCCTTTGCCTCTTCACCCAGTTGTGTCTCCCACTAGTCCACACTGACTAACAAATCCACAGTCAGAGCTACAGCCCCAGTTGGAATCCAGCCAGGCCTGCTTCCTGTCACTCATTACTCTGTCCCCGGGCAAGGGTGCCAGCAGACAGAGCCAAGGTCCTACAACAGTGCACCCCTGCCTGGGCTCACTTCACACCCCAAGCTTTGCCCTGTCCATCACCAGCTTCCTGAAGCTTGCCCCGCAGTTGAAGCACCTGCCTGTCACGCGATCTGTGTAAGCCCAGCTTCTCCCATAGAGAAGTCAGCCCACTTTCTGACTGACTACAGCAGCCAGGTCTGTCTCAGACACTACTGCATGCTCACGAACGAAGCAGAGAACAATGGGGGAGGAAAGGAAGACAGGGGGGAGGGAAAAGATGAAAAGGAGGGAGGGTAAACTAGGGGACTGGGAGAGAACAAGAGAGAGAAAGGGAAGATGAGTGGCCAGTTGAGAAACACCAAGTGCCCTGCCTGGAGCCTTTGTACTCCTACCACTGTGGGCTGGGTTTGTCCTTGGCCCACAGGCCAACCTTGATGATAAAACAAAGGTACTTACTCCCAGAGGGTTTGGTGGTTCCAGAACTTAACTTCCATAGTCAGAGGTCTAGGCCTCTCTTTTCCAGAGGCAGAAGGAGGGCCAGAATAACCTCACAGCCAGAGACCCCATGAACTTGATCAGGCAACCAGCTGGGCTAGCCCAGAGTACCTGGTGGAGGAGCCTGGAGCACATGCTTACACTCAAAACATGTCAAATGCCTCTGCATCCCAGGGTCCCCAAAGAGGTGACCAGATAGAGGGTCCCTCAGACCCTGCCCAAGCTGTCTGGGGGCCTACTCAGCCTGTCTCTGCTCACACAAACTACTTGGCAGTTGGTGTTTAAGGACGGATTAATTCCCGAACAAAACAGGTAACGTAGGCTGTGTGATTCCTCATTTAGCTGTCAGATTGGGATAAAAAATGTGTGCGAATGAAAACCCAAGGGGGAAAAAATTGGATAATGATGAATTGTGACTGAAATGCTCTAAAGAAACACACACCGTCTCCCCCATGTGCCCACTGTCACTCAATTTGAGAATATCATAAGTATGCGGGGCCTTCTCCTTGGCTCTTCTCGATCTTGGAAGAGCCTGGTGTGCCTTGGCAGAGCATCAGAAGCCCTGGCGAACTGTCTCCTCAGGTCATCCTCCTGCCCACCCCCAGGCCACCAGGTCTTTCACAGCTCAGAAGGCTCCTCTGTACAACTTTGCGGGGTTGGCATGAGTCTTGGTTGGAAAGAACAGGGAAGGGGAAAAAAAGTGTCAACTTTGGACAAGTGTTAACGATGCCTGCATCTGAAAATGTTTTGCAGAGCAGAGAAGCATCAGAAGGTAGAGAGGAGAGAGATCTAAAGAGATTCAGAGATCTGAAGTTGTTTAGCCGAAGGGGCAGGATGAGAATCAACACATACCTCTCTGGTCTTCTTTTGGCCACATAGGACCAGGTATAAACCTAGCCACTCAGGAACCTCTTTGGGGCCTAGGCCACAGACCTTTTCCCCCGCTGGTCCCAGGACCACAGGCTCTGGCCAAGTGAGCATTGTGGTTCTGATGACACTTGCAAACAGATAAGCGGGCTGCTGGACCAAAGGCCTTAATCCTGAAGACTGGAGTGGGTCCAGGATGATCTGTGGTCTCATGCTGTAGCAAAACTAGGTGACATGCCAGGCAACCTCAGGAACAACTTTCCTTCTCTGTGCAACAGGGAGTGAGTCTAGACAGCTTCCAGGTGTCCTTCAGGGACTAAAAATAGCCAGCTCCTGGAACATTCCCCAAAACACTTAAACGCAGGCCTACCCCAAAATGCCCCAAAACAGATCCGGAGCATAGTCCACTCCCCAAGCAGACTCAGGGTGGTCAGACATGGGGAGCAAACTGTTTCTTATTTATGATTTTATTTCTTGTACAAAAAGAAAACCTGGGAGATGGAGTCCCAGACCTCATGCTTGCTAGGAAAGTCATTTGTCACTGAATAGCCCCTGGACCCAGCATTCAATGTTAGAGATGGAAACAGGTTAATTTAAGCAAGGTCACTTGCCCAGAAACCATGTTATGATGCCATGCTCACCACAGCGTCCAGTCCGTCACCACATCCAGAGCACTACGCCAGGGCCACCATCATAACCTAAGCCACCACTGTCCCTCCCTAGACAGTGCTGTGCTGATCTCTGGCCTGGGTCTCTGTCCAGGCTGGATTTGAACCACCAAGGAACGAGCTGAAGTGCACACACCGTCCTGTGGCCTTCACTTAAAGCCTCCGCTGGCTCCCCTTTGACATTGGCTGAAATCCAACTCCTATGACTGAACAGCAAGACTTCTGCTTCCACTTCCTGCTGCCTCTCACCCCTCTGCCTGCTCAACTCTTCCTCGAGCGAGCATTTTTCTTGGCATCTTGGCCTGTCTACACTGTTCCCTTTGCCTGGTGATGCATCCTCTTCCCATTCTGCTTTGTCACTTTAGCTCCACCCTCACTCCCATCTCCCCACCCCACCCCACCCTGCCCAGTGTCTTCCCCCACCCACCACCCCACCCCACCCCCGTTCAGGCAGCTTTTGTAACTCACTCCCTCCCAGCCACATCATTTCCCACCCATCTCAATTCACGCCAAACCTGTGGCAACTCCCGCCTGACATCCCACCAAAAGGGCCAACTCCCTGCGCAGCCCTCGTGCAAAGTAAAAGGCTTTGCAGCTGCCCGCCTGCTCTTCATCTAATTCTGAGCACGAAGCACCATCCGGCACACAGTAGGCACTCAAGAGCCACCTGCTAGACAAACGATGGAATGAATGGATGAACCAATGAGAGGGAGCTTTCCACCTTCGCATTCCAGAGGTAGAAAAAGCAGCCACAAGTCCATCAATAAGGCAGGCGCGCTCCTCACTGCCTGTCCTTGGCCGGGAGCTGGTGATGGATTTGCGGAGGTGATGCATGGGAGCGTGAGAAGGGCGGAGTGGACGCATGGAAGAATAGAATATAGATTTCTATAGATTAATCATTTGTCATGCCTGCCACTGGGCACGCTTTCACCCTCTCTCCCTCCCTACCTACCCAAGTCCACCCCCTACACACACACACACACACACACACACACACACACACACTTCTCAAGAAGCAGAAGCACCACTCGTACTGCCCTTGAAGCGTGCATCAGGGCCAAACACCAAACACACAGGGGCATCGTCACAGATGCATGCAGAGACACCAGCAAGTCTGCATGGCACAAACATGCAGATATGGATTCAAATTCATCAAGTTTTTATTCTCAGTTTCCCTAACACACACACACACACACACACACACACACACACACACACACACACACTGGGGGGATACTTGCTTCTGACCCTCACACACTCACAGATCTCTTCTTGCCTTAAGTCATCTCTATTTGCAAAGTCCCTCCAGAACTGAAACAGGGTACCCAGGCACTCATTCATCTCTCTAGGGAGAAAACTACTGCCTATGGCTTCTCAGCCATGGTGAGTCTCTTTCCAGTAAACTGAGAAGTGGCCCCTAACCCAGGGGTATCTTTGTCCCTTGCTTGTGCAGAGTCCCCACATCCCAGGTGAACCCCCAGGGACGGTCCAGGTGAGCTCAGAGGGAGGCTGCTGGTTATCTCTGCTGGCCCCAGAAGCTGGTCATACAGGATGGCGCATGTAAGTGAACTTTGGTGTGACAGAATTGCCAAGGAGGCAAGAACCACAGGCAGATGCTCTCCTCCCCAGCAGAAGCAAGAGCCCACAGCCTCGGCTACTTCCTGGCTAGCCACTCCAGTCAGAGCTGGGAAGGTAAGAGTCTGCAGACACCTTTTCCCTCCTAGTGCCCAAGCACCACACTTGCCCTCCTGGGGGTGCCTACTCTGCCTCTCAGGTACCCCAAAACAGCGCCTACCTCTTCAATCGGTGCCCTTTATTCCAATTTTCAGTAGTACTGCCCAAAGACTACCCTATCACACACACACACACACACACACACACACACACACACACACACACACGCTCTTGCACAGTCTTCTATGTGCAGACCCACAGGCCATGTAAGTGTTCTGTGTTTTGTGAATCCTTTGGGGACAGTTGAGACTGCCACTCTCTGCCCTTTTATGACCTAAAGACAGTTAGTTGTCCCTGTTTCCTCTCCCAGGACCTCCTGACCCCCCTTCCCCTATACGTGCCATCCAGTCCTCTACAGAAACCCTGACATTTTGCTTCATATTGTAAATAACAAGGCCTTGTGCTCCCCACACCCAAGTCTCTATCCTGACTTCTAGGCTTTGAAAGCTATACTCAAATATTCCACCTTCTCCAAAACCAGAACCTGGGCATCCATGTCCCTGCCCAGTCCCTCTTCTGAGTTGTACCTGCCTGATCAGGTGAGTCATTGTCCACTAACTCACTAACGACTGACCTTTCTGGTGGGCTATCTCCAAAAGGATGGGCGATACCTCACCAAGGACTTGCCCTGTAGAGTTGGCCCTCCATGAAGACCCAGACATTCACCAAAGGACTGAATGCAAGGGCTGATAGGCAGTTCCAAACAGGAAGAGTGTATTGCTGGCTGCAGTCTAACAGGAATGACCCTAACCAGACCTCACTCCCATCAAGGACTATAAAGAATTTGCCACAAGAAAGTGCTCTGGTTTGTGCCCTGTTCCCAAGCAAAGCCGATCTTTGAAGTGTGGACAGAGGGCAGCTCCTGACCACACAGAGACACAGGTTAAGAGCCAGGACTTCAACTCCCCACTCAGATGCCACAAACCTACTCCCATACTAAAGAGCTATAAATTAACATCTGGGTGCACTAAGCCTGGGGAGGCCGTGACTTCCTTGCAGAAGCCCTTGATTATCTGCCACCGTACTTTCAGGGACACCGGAAGAAAGGGACCCTGAACATCTCAGCCTCACCCAGAAGAATTGATGCTGGTGGGGAGTGGGCTTCTTGTGTTCTACCGGGCTCTGATCCCACCCTGGATAGCCTCTCCACACTAGTATCTGTGGATGTGAAAGCCTAGTGAAGGGTGGGCCAAGAAGCCACATTCCTTTTCCTTTGATCTCCTCGGTACTCAAGCTGCTCCAGCATCCAGATATGTCGGTCCTTCCCATCTCCCTTTGAAGTCTGTGAATAGAGATGACTATAGATTACAGCCATTTCAGCCGCCTGGAGTGGAATGGGCCTTTCTCAGGCCCCTCCCCTTTTGCCTTTAGCCTGTGGGCTCCATCTGTAGATCCCTGAAGCCCATACCAGACTTCTCCCTCCCACTGGTCCTGGGATTCTGTGCAGGAGAATCCCAGCATCTCTGTGTGCCCTGCTCCCAGGAGATGGCTCCGGAGTCACTTAGCTGGTCCTACGGAATGGAGCTGAGCATGTTAGGAGAGGCAATTGACTTGCTAGTCCTGTGTAACAAAGGGGAAATTAAGACCAGGTATGGGGAACTCTCCACGGTGCTGAAATCAGTTGCCGCCTCACAGCATCTGAGAGCTTCCAATCTCCCTGCCCCACCCCCACCCCATGCACCCCACACAAATGACACTCTGTCCACTCTGCAGCGCTGAATGGGAAGCTAGGCAGAGGCAGTCCACCCTTCCTCATACCACTCATCCTTCCTCCTGGCAAATCGCCTCCCCTTTCTTCTCCCTCATCTCTGCTCCCTCCTCAGGCTATGCCATCCACCTCTGCAGCTTCAGCCTACAAGCACTGTCTCTTAACGTGATGCTCACAGCCAGAACCACCATTTCAAATCACAAACCGGGTCATAGAGATCTTAGGACCCTCCCTTCCTGTCCCATAGTCGGGGAGAGCAGCCATCTCTGGGTATTAACCAATAATGAGCACTAAATGCTATATAATCCCAACCTGCTGGCTAAGATGTGCCTGCCAATGTAATAGTGGCATGACCATTATGGTGGTAATCAACCGCTTTCTAATTGGGCTCGAGGCCTCCTATACAGGAAGGAACTTGTGCCTGGTGCTGCAAACCTAGCCAAAATCCCATGGACAAGGAGCTTGTAAGCCCCTGGAGGGAATCTGCTACTACTGTTTCACTACATGGATATGTTGCCAAACTGTCTTCTAAGTTTTTATGTCTGTAACCAAAGACCAGTGCTGCTCTCAACACTGCCTAGTGATGCTTCTTCTACAGTGAGCAGTGGTTAATACAGACTCATAACCAGACAACACACTAAAGATAAATGACTGTTGAGTTCTCAGCCCAAATGGAGCATCTATATCATGCCTCTTGAGGCTCAAGGCTCAAAGAAGGGGGAGCACCAAAAAATGCAAGGGCCAAAGAATGAGGACAGGTGCTGTGAAATGCTGTTTTCTGGACAGGATGTGGTTGCTGTGCTGTGCAGATATGATGCTCTGCTCAAAATCAAGCCAATGAGAGCAGTCAACATTCCTGCAGGCAGCACCACCTAGACTCAATGGGTTACAAAACCAATAGGGAAGAGGACATGTTAGAGGATGTCAAAGGGAGAGAAGGCGGGATAGGTAAGGGTGAGCGGGACCAAGAAGTATGACACTGACAAGAACAAAGAATGATCAAAAGGATAAATGAGTAAATGAGTGTAAATCACGTCACTTCTTGCCATGTAGCTCCAATGGCATCTGCAGTGACTGAATGCCATACTCTTGTGACACATCAAAGCCTGCAGGAACTGGGTGGACCCCCATCTGGCTTCTCAGACTCATTGCATGAATGTTTTTTTCTGTCCTACCATTGTCCTTTCCTCTGTCCCTAGCTCAGGCCTCCACTCACACCTTCTCCTGTTGCTTCCTCGTTTCCATGCATTTTCTTCCACAGTAATAACATTTCCTCACACTGAGTTATTCGATAAATTAATAATAATAATAATAATAATAATAATAATAATAATAATAAGCAGGGGGATGGGTTCTTTTGCTTCACAATTCCTGAAGTCCAGAATCAAGACACTGCATCTAGCGATGGTCTTCTTGCTAACAGTCCCCATGTGGTTCACCTGGCAAGAGTCAGGCTCAAGCATGTTGGTTCATAACCTGTCATCTCGGCATTTGGGAGGCTGAGGCAAGAAAATCACCAACAATTTGGTGGATTACAAAGCAAAATCTTGTCTTGAAACGGGGCTGGAGGCATAGCTCAATTACAAAGTATCTTGCCTAGTATCTAGGTTTAATCCCCAGCACTGACTGAACCAGGTATGGTGGTGTTGTACACACGTAATTCAGCACTTGGAAAGCACTTGGCTAAATACCATTTAAGATGAGCCTGGACCACGTGAGATCCTGTCTCTAACAAAAGCAAAAATCAGAGTTGAGAAACTGAAGGCATCTGGGTGTTTCTTCTATTCTCCCTGTCTCTCCCCACCAGGACTCCATCCTAGAGTTCCACCCTGTTGACCTGTCCAGTCCTAGCCACCTCCAAGTGACTCCTGCTTTCAGATCAAGTCCCACCTTACAGCTCATGATAGAAGTTACACCAGGCATCTGAAGCGCTAGGTGGAGGGCAAAGTGTACCAGATGCCAGCACGTGCTGGCCAGCAGCTCCATCTGACCACTCAGCTCTTCTGACATCAGCACCAGCTGAGCCCGGACTGCTGGGACGTCCTTCACTCTGCAGCACTGGCTTTGGTTCCTGTAAGCCCTATCTTACTACAGTCCACCATGAACTGAGAGATAAAGTCTACATGTTCCCATGTGGAGTCTTCTCTGGGGCCACACACACTATTTTGACATTGTAGACATGTGGGTTGGTTGACTGTTTGGTTGATTGATGATTAATGATCGATTGAGCAGATCAGAAGGAACTCATTGACGTATTTGGAAACCCGCAGTGCCCCCTCCCACCAGTTTACCCCTGTTAGAGATTGGTTCTAATGCTCTGATTCAATCAGAAATCTGTGTGTCCAAATGCTAAAGGTCCCTGTTCCCAGTTGGTTTTTGATAGATGAATTAAGATGCCAGAGGCTAATGGCTAGGCAAAGGGAGACGGGGTGGAACCCTTAGAGTGGCTCGGGCTAGGACGCAGGGGGCAGGAGGAGGAGGAGAGATATCACAAAGTAGTAGGATACAGATGGACGCAGGAGTGCAGGATAAAAAGCCAATGAGTCAAGTAAGAATTCAGGAAAATGGCCTCTTCCCCCATTGGTCCTGGGATAGCAGGGGAAGGTTTAGGAGTGCCCAGGCTTTGAGGTAGCCAAGGCATTTTAGGATTAAATGGCACGTGCGTGTACCTTCTATTCACAAATCCAGATAAGTCCTGGGTGGGTGCTCTCATGCGATCTGCCGGGAGCCAAAGCGGAGTAGCCCAAACTCACCACTCTATAGCCCTATATTTAGTTTAGTAGTTGAGGTTTATTTATTTGGGGAGGGGATGTATACCTGTTATGGGGTACATGTGTTCTTTCCTTCCACCATGCGGGTCCCTGGGATCAAACTCAGGTCATCAGTCTTTACCGCAAGTGTCTTTACCCACTGAACCATCTTACTGGCCCTGCCTCAACTCTTAATTCACTGAGTAGACGAAAAGTGAAGGTGACCATAAGAAAGAAACAAGAGCCAGGTCCCTCCTCTCTGTCCCCTACTCCCAGTGTTCAGCATGCCACTGAGGGCCCTTCCCTGAGGTCCTCACTTGGTTGTGACACTTCCCGAAGCATCATGACTTCAGACGGCCTGAACCATCGACCCGGGACTCCATGGACTCAGGCTCTAGAAAGACCTCAGCTTAAACGAGATGCCTTCAGCTTTAGAACCAGGGCATTGGCTAGATCTGAAAGATCCTGGAAGCCCTCAAGAGATGGTGCTAGAAGAAGTCCAAACCTGGAGCCAGACCCTCACTCCCAACCCAACACTCCCTCTCCCGAGGCACGGCCTGTGCTATCTACTCTCTGCCTGGCTCCTACTCAGAGACCCAAGGCCTATGGTGGCCTTCATTGTCCCCTCTCCACAACCCCACATCCTCCAGCCCTTTCAGGAGCATAGAACACAGCTCTGGGGTCTCTGCTTCTCTCTCCTGCTGAGGGAGGCAGGTGCTGTCACTCTCAGTCCCCACCCCTAACCTGTTCCACTCTGCCAGGCCCTGGGTTCTGTTCTCAAGAGCCCTGGTCTTTACTTCCATTAGAGTAAGCTCTCTTTTCTCAATTAGTCATCCCTGCCTCAATAAAAGCAGGGGGAGGACCCTGCTGCTTACCTCCAGCCCCTTCACTGAGCACCTTATGAAGGGATGAGAAGAAGCACAAAGAAGCACCCCCCTTGCAGCTCCAGGCTCTTTAATGAATTCCAGCCTTCAGGGACAACGACATCATGTTAACAGTGCCTGTGAAAAATGAGGGGAGGAACAGTGAAGCAAATTTCTTTTTATTGACTTTTAGTGAGCTATTTAATCCAAACAGCTCATTATCTGCAATATAAATATACTATATAATGGATTTTGCAATAAGAACAATTAGTTTTGCAATTAGCATGAGAATACGCTCTCCCCAAGTGCAGAGGAGGTAAGGCCTAGACACTGGGGGCTGGGATAGCTGTGAGGAGGGAGGGATCAAAGTCAGAAAGCAGCCCTGGGGCAGAGAGGGCAGGGGTGCACACACTCCCACACCCCAGTGTGACCCCAGACCTGAGGGCACCCCCAGCGGAGAAGATACCAGTGCCCTGCTGAGTAACACACAGGCTTGCACAGTTCCGGGTTCAGGCTCAGAAGCATCTCTCCCCAGCTGTGCAGCCCAATGCAAATGATGGAAACTCTCTGAGCCTCTGTCTCCTCATTGGAAATGAGCATCCCCATGATGCTTCTCTGTGGAGTTGTCATTGTCGTGACGGTGACATGAAGGGACAAACCAGTCCAGCCAGAGCATGTCCTCACTCTGCATATTCCACAGTGCCACTCAGATTTATTTGTCTCCTGGGATAACAAGGTGTCTGTCTTGCTTACCACAGAATTCTTAGTGCCTGGCCCCGCCCATATCAGACAGTGAGCATGGTCTATTGAATAAATATGATCTGGTGAGTGAAACTCAGTGGCGGCTTGGCCCAGGTCTGGTCACTTAATAAATGTTTATGGAATGTGAGCTGCTGAGTAATTAAAACCTGAGCTTACTTCCCTCCCTACTCTCATGAGCAGCATCCATGTCATGGAGAGTCTTGCAGTTAAGCAGAGTGATCGAGCAAAACCCAGCATACCCAGGATGCCCTGCAGGACCCCATTGCTGGGCTTTCCTACCCTAGCACTCTTTGCTACCCCCTTTAGTGAGCCTCCACAGATCCAGGGCCTTCCACCAATATCCCTCCTCTCTGAGGTCTTCCTGAAGGGGGACAGACTGGATGACTGTCCTCGTGGTCCCACTTCCTGCCCAGAGCTGGAACACTATGTCCTAGGAACCACAAACAGACATGTGCAGTTGTTAGGGCAGCAGCCTAGGTCTGTTTTTGAGAATCCCGCTTTCTAGCTAGCTAGCATGAGCAGGATCTTAGGACCTACCTCCAGCTCCCGAGAAGAGTATTTCACCTCTGAGGGCCAACCAGGTATGAGCTCTCGAGTGCTCTTCACCCAAGGCCGTCCTGACCTCACATTGATTAGTAGGAGCAGGACAGCATGCAGGTGAGGAATCTCCAGGCACTGGGAGGTTCAAGAATGTCTGAGGCCACTCTGCTAGATGACAATGAAATCCACCTACCTCTTCCTGGTGTCCATGTCAGATGTTTGTGGTGGTTTGAATTGGTTTGGCCCCCATAGACTTACGTGTTTAAAAGCTTGGCCCACAGGGAGTGGCACTACTAGGAGATGTGGCCTTGTTGGAATAGGTGCTGTTTTGTTGGAAGAAGTGTGCACTGGGGCGATTGGGGGGTGGTGTTTGAGGTCCTATGTTCAAGCTCAACCCAATGCAGAAGGGACAATCTCCTTCTGCCTGGCATTGAATCAAGATGTAGAACACTCAGCTCTTCTCCAGCATCATGTCTGCCTGGACACTGTCATGCTTCCTATCATGACGATAATGGACTGAACCTCTGAAACTGTAAGCCAGCCTGATGAAATGTCCTTTTAAAAGAGTAATTTTGGTCACAGTGTCACTTCATAGCAATGGAAACCCTAAGACAAAAGTTGGTACCAGGAACTGGAGTATTGCTGCGATAGGTCAGACCATGCTTTTGTTTGGGAGAATGTGGATTTGGGAACTTTGGATTTGGAAGGCAGTGGAATGGTTTATGTGGGGCTTTATGAGCCATCCTAGTAGGAACATGGAAGAGATTATTCCTGAGGGTAATTTGAACCATGGGGTTCTGGCTCTAGATGTTTTGAAGAAATAGAATTTTAGTACATGGCCTAGATTCTTCTTGTGATATTTTGGTGAAGAATGTGGCTGCCTTTTTGCCCTTGTTCAAAGAGTTTGCCTTGACCTCAGAAGTCTCCGATCAAGTTTAGACTCTGTCCCGTGGGTCACTCTTATGAGGAGTGTTTTGATCGAGCACAGCAAGCTGAGAAAGGAAAAATACAAAACGCATGGTTCAAGTATTAAAGGGACACCAAGAAGTAGAATGGAGCCGAATCCTGTGTTCAAGGAGATAAACAGATTAAGGGAGTGGTGACCTCAGGGCAAGATCCCACTCAGCTGAACTTATTGTTATATGTTATTGAACAAGGAATAGTTATTATTATGTTAGGCGCTATTATTACCTGATCATTGTTTTCATTTGGACTTTTAATCTGGAGTGAACTACAATCCAGAGACGGAGGGTACGTCTGTGATCTGGATCTTGAGGCTAGAAGACACAGGCTTTTGATCTGGATCTTGAGGAATATTGGCCAATAGGAGTTTAGGCCCAGCCATGGTGGTACACACCTTTAATCCCAGAAGACAAGCAAATCTCTGAGCTCTGGCCCAGCTTGGTACAGAGAAAGTTCCAAGTAGAGAAAAGCTTAGGTCCAGGCATGGTGAACCAGGCCTTTAGTCCCAGCATTCAGGAGGCAAAGCCACTGCAGATCTCCGAGTTCAAGTTCAATCTACAGAGCAAGTTCAGGACAGCCAGGCTTAAGCAGTGAAGGAGTTGGAAAAGAGAAAGCTGGTGATAATGTAATAGAACAAGGGGACTATATTCCAGCCCCAGCAAGCTTTGGCCATGTGGCTCCGGCTTTAGAATCAAGAATGAGACAATTAATTGGTGCTGGTTAACTAGAGCTAAGAAATTAGCAGTGATTAAGAAGAGACCAGCATCACTGAGGGGAAATCTGCTGGGAAGTGCTTTCTGAGAGCACAAAGAAGCTGTGTTCCAGAGATAACCAAGGTTGTACCTCATGCTGCAAGTAACAAGAGTCATCCAGGTGATACTAGATTTGAAAGCATGAAGCAGCCATGGAGAACAGCTGAGGTTTGACACCGTGAGAGGCCATGGAAGGCCACTGGTGAAGGTGCAGCCTCAGCTGTAGTCGATGGCCCAGGACTGAAGGGGTCATGCAAAGGAGTTGAGACTTGGTACCGTGAAGGAAACCTATGAGAGGCTGGTGGTAAAGCCTAGTTATAGCAGGAGACCCCAGCATATTAGAGATGCCAGTACCATGCAATGACCACCAAGAACAGCAGTAGCAATGGAGTAGAATCAACCCAAGCTTAGAGTGCTACAGAAGACGTATCTGGAGAAGTGACACCAGCCCTTCGGAGGAGCCTAGAAGACCATGTGTAGATCCCAGACACTGGAATAAGAAGCTGTAAAGTTGAAGTTGTCCTGGAGACCCCAAGATGTTCGAGCTGCCAGAGCCATGGGCTATCTGCTGAGGAGAGCTGCTCACAGGGAGTGGAGCCAGCCCAGGAGAAAGGAGTTTGCTGCAGTCAGCAAAGATGAAAAGAGTTGGCGATCTGAAGACCGCTTTGACATCAGACGTGGAGTTTGCCCCGCTGGTTTCCTGTCTCGCTTTGGTCCAGTGTTTCCTCACTATGACGTTTTGGAATGGCAATGTATATCCTCTCATTTTGGAAGTATGTGATCTGCTTTTTTGATTTTTATAGGGGATTACAGTTGAGTGAATGAATCTCAGTAGAGACTTTGAACTTTAGACTTTTTACATTGTTGAGACTGCTGTAGACTATGGGGACCTTTGAGGTTGGACCAAATGCATTTTTCATCATGCTTTAGCTAAATATGGCCCCCACAGACTCATGTTTGAACAAGCCTCTGGGGGCCAGGAAGTACAATGTAGTGGTTTGAATAGGTTTGGCCCCCATAAACCATAAAATCATGTGTTTGAATTCTCGGCCCACAGGGAGTGACACTATTAAGAGGTGTGGCCTTGTTGGAATAGGTGTGGCCTTGTTGGAGGAAGTGTGTCACTGTGGGGGCAGGCTTTGAGGTCCTATGCTTAAATTCCATCCAGTGCAGAAGGGACCGTCTCCTTCTGCCTGGCATTGGATCAAGATGTAGACCTCTCAGCCCCTTCTCCAGCACCATGCCTGCCTGGATGTGGCCATGCTTCCCTCCATGATGATAATGGACTGAACCTCTCAAACTGTGAGCCAGCCCCAATTAAATGTCCTTATAAGAGTTGCTGTGGTCATGGTGTCTCTTCACATCAGTGCTAACCCTAACTGAGAGTACTGAAGGAAGGGGAAGGCAGAGAAAGAAGAGTCCTGCTCCCTCCCAAACCTCCAGTGTCCCTCCCAGGCTCAGCAGTAGAAGCAAGCCAGCAGGGAGAAAAGAGGACAGTGCCATTAACTCAAAGTCCAGGATCCCCAAGTCAGCCACAGGGACACATGGACTGAGTAGCAGTACATGGGATTCCTGTTTTCACCTAGGAACTCCCAACCTTGAGCTGAGACTGAAGTGACCTTTGTCACTTTCTCCCAGGGGCTGCTGCAGTCAGATGCTAAAATTTGTGGCACACACAGCATCGCTGTCTGCCAAGCGGTGCGCTGTGGAGGACGCTTGGCTGTGGTCTGCTTGGGAAAGAGGGAAGGGCTGACAGGAATATTTCTGGACAGAAAGGCACAGACACTGAGTTCAGAGGTTCCGATGCTGGAAGGCCAGGACCTAGTGTGGTATCTGGTTTATTCCATGTCCTTGGTCCTTTAAGCCTCTAGATTGCAGTCTCCTCCAAGGTAGCATAAGGATACCAAAGCACTAATGCCAGAGCTGCCATGATATGAAATTGGAAAATCCAAACATCATCCCTATACACACACACACACACAAGCACATGTGCGCGTGCACATACACACACATACATGGACACACACGCACACGTACACATACACACAAATGAGCACAGGCACACACACACAAATGCATGTGCATACACACATGCATACACACATGCACACACACATGCACACGCACAGACACATGTGTGCGCACACACATGCACACACACAGACACACGCATGCTTACACACACACATGAATGCACACTCACACAAATGAACACACACACACACACACACGCACTGAAAATGAAAGGCTTGCCTTTCAGTCCATCCAAGTTCTATGTAAAGGTGTGGTAACTACACAGAACATATGACTTCCTGCCCTCCCCAGCCTGAGGTTCCCTGCTGGACAGGATAGTTAGTCAGGGGTGTGCCTGGGCTCTTCCTCCTCTGGCTGCCCTTGCCCAGTCTCCTGCTCACTGCAGCCTCCCCCATGCTGTCTGACTCCCGTCCCAGTGGCCCAGGGACCTTTCTCTGGAGAAGAGAGGAGAACCAGCACTGTTAGTCACGGTGAGGAGAGGTGCGATCCATCCGAGGAGGCCAGCGGGACTCGGAGAGGTCATCTCCATTACAAACTGGCTGTGATTAAGCCATTACTTACCGTAATGGGATCCTTTCAGTCGGAGGTGATGCCTGCCACAGCCGATAAGCCGGCGACGGCCACAGCAGCCCGGCAGGCTGCAATAACACAGACTCTCCCCTCTGTGACAGGTTCAAGCTCTCACGCTCATCGAAAAGTCCATTTTCCTGCACAACTGGGTACACTTCCCCGTGACAAATGCCTGTTCACCTTAATCTGTTACAAGCCGCGGAGGCCCGAAGGAAGCACTCCATCACAACCGAGACTGTTTTCCAAAACCTGTCTCTGAAGCCCCCAAGCGAGGGGCCAGCAAGTGTGGACGGGATGAACGAGTGTTTAGGGAGGCCTGGACGGGTCCATAGTAGCAGTCAGGTGGATGCGCTGTGGGGGTGAGCGTTTGGAAGATCGTGGGGCTCACCTTCCTAAGCTTGTCCTTGGGAAAGGCTGAGTGGGATCTGTGTACCTGGGTAGAACAAGAGTGGGAAGGGCTATAGCACCTGGCGAGTGTGGAGGCAGAGAGTGGGCAGGAGGCTGTCTGTGTCCAGCCTCCTCACTGCGCTGGGGTAGCCATGGAAGGCAGATTTTGTGGGGGATGGGCAGCCTAGATATGGGTGGGAATCTATAAGCCTCTGTGCATGGGGAGGTGAGTGTGTGTGCCGGCATCTGATCATGTGTCCCTGGATGTGGGTGTACTTGGTTACACATAAGCATACACGAGCAAATGCCTGACTGTGGAACATGCTTGAATTCCTAAGTATGGAGACACAGGCAGGGAGAATCCTGGATGACAGTATGCTCACGAATATGGCTGAGAAGGGACAGGGTGGGGTCTCCCACAATTCCTCAACACCTCTTGGAAGATGAACGGAGGAGGCCTGCACACTGACCTATATCACTTCAGTTGACACTGCTGTGACCCCAACCCCTTGGAGGCATGTGGGTGCTTGCTAGGAGTGGGGAACATAGCATTCATGGTCAGCAAAGCATTTGTAGGTGAATTTTTAAAGTATTCGCTTTCTTTTTAACTGTGTGCATGCGTCTGAGTTCAGAAAGGTTGAAGGCTAGGAGGGGATGTCAGATCCCCGAGAACTGGAGTTACAAGCAGTTGTGAGCTGTCAAAAGTGGACACGGAAAACTGAACTCGGGTTCTGTGCAAGAACAGCATGGGCTTTTATGTGCCGGGCCACCTCTTCAGCCCCCGTGTGAGCATTTTTATCATGACTATGACGATGATTATGAGAAATGGCTGCCAAGGATCAGTAGATCCCTTGCTCTGAGTCAGGTTTGTATATGTGATTCACACATGATCTCTTTTATAGTCATCACGATAAAGCTGTTATTTCCTGAACCCCTCTGAAACCTTTACATGGACAGTAACACCAAGTCCTCCGAGTCAGGCCTGGGCAGCCAAACGCCCTGGGTCCCTCAACCAATACGCAGAAGACCTGCCGTGGAAGCTGTGACTGACCTCCAGGAGGCTCCTGGAAGGAAGGTTCTAGTAATCTGTACCTGCTTCTAACCCTGGAGCCTCAAGCCCACTGAGCCAAAGGAAGCACTTGCTCACTGATGGATGGGACCACACTAAATTAATTAAACAGCCAGATTGGTGCAAACTTAAACGGGGTGTGCGGGGGTGAGTGGGTAATAAAGTAGCCAGAAAAGCCTCTGCTATCCCAAAACATTCAACAGAATAAAAATAGTAGCATCTGTGAATTCTCTGGCCCTCATCTGTATTGTCATGTTCAAGGTCACACAGCGAGGAGTTCTCAGAGCCAGCATCTAACCCAAGTCTCAAGCATCAGACACTTACCTTAAAGATTCAGTGCTGGGGCTGACAGTGACTTATTTTTCTTAGTTCCCAGGAGGATGTGCTGGAAAAGGTGCGGTCGTGTCTTCTGTCAGATAGTTAGGGGCTTCTTTTTAAAGACAGCTGTGCAAACGTGCAGCCAGCATGAGGCCCAGTTGAGGGAAGTGGGTGCCAATAAGGTTCTGTGGCCTTAAGCAAAGGCGAGGTACCCTGGGGTTGGCAGGTGGGAGCACAGCTGAGGCCTGAGAAAGAGAGGGGGCAGCAGAAGGGAGCGCTGATGGACTGAGCACCAGAGGGGGCAGCAGAAGGGAGCACTGATGGACTGAGCACCAGAGGGGGCAGCAGAAGGGAGCACTGGTGGACTGAGCACCAGAGGGGGCAGAAGGGAGCGCTGATGAACTGAGGACCAGAGGGGGCAGCAGAAGGGAGCACTGGTGGACTGAGTACCAGAGGGGGCAGCAAAAGGGAGCACTGATGGACTGAGGACCAGAGGGGGCAGCAGAAGGGAGCACTGATGGACTGAGGACCAGAGGGGGCAGCAGAAGGGAGCACTGATGGAGCAAGCACCAGAGGGGGCAGAAGCACCAGAGGGGGCAGAAGGGAGCACTGATGGGCTGAGCACCAGAGGGGGCAGCAGAAGGGAGCGCTGATGGGCTGAGCACCAGAGGGGGCAGCAGAAGGGAGCGCTGAGCACTGATGGAGCGAGCACCAGAGGGGGCAGCAGAAGGGAGCACTGATGGAGCGAGCACCAGAGGGGGCAGCAGGAGGGAGCACTGCCAGTGGGCCAGGCAGCGTGCTGGGCTCCTAGTCTCAGGCCACCGCTTCATCACCTGATTACATCAGGAAAACCCAGCATTTCTAGCTCATGAGGACACCCAGGCTCAGGGCTAAGCTGTGTATGAAGGTCAGGTAGCTCCTCCTCTCGGGGGGTGAGTAGCAGGAGGAATATGGAACAGACCTGGGGCCTTTGCCCCTACTGATCAGACACTGAGAAACTGTGGTCTTGACTCCTAAGCCCTCTGTCCTAGTTAGGGTTTTTGTTGCTGTGACGAAACACCATGACCAAAGCAAGTCAGACAGGAAAGGGTTTACTTGGCTAACACTTCCACATGGTAGTCCATCACTGAAGGAAGCCTGCAGGAATTCAAAGAGGGCAGCAACCTGGAGGCAGGAGCTGATGCAGAGGACATGGAGGAGTGCTGCTTACTGGCTTGCTCATCATGGCTTGCTCAGCCTGCTTTCTTATAGAACCCAGGACCTCCAGCCCAAGGATGTCCCCACCCAGAATGGGCTGGATCCTCCCCCATGAATCACTAAGTAAGAAAATGCTCTGCAGGTTTGCCTCTTGCCTCCAGCCAGACCTTATGAAGGGATTTTTCTCCATTGATGCTCCCTCTTCGCAGATGGCTTTGGCCTATGTCGAGCTGACATAAGACGAGCCAGCAGGGCCTCCTAGTTTAACTCTGGTCCCTGATCCTCTTCTTTGTGCTTAGGGACTCTGGCTTTCGGTTCCATCCTGAGCCTCACTCCTCATCCTGAGAGAACCCGCCCTGACTGGGCCAGGGACGTAGCTCAGTTGGTAAAGTGATTGTCATGAGCAAGGCCCTGGATTTGACTCCCCCATCCCAGAACAAACTGATCATGGTAGTGTGTTCCTGTTCATTCTAGACTTTCGAAGACAGAGGCAGGAAGATCAGGTGTTCAAGGTGGTCGGCAGGGCCCACCTGGGAGCCATGAGACCTTGTCTCAAAATCAACAGGCAATCAAACACTTGTAATGGGACCTAAGAACCAGACACGCAAGAAGCCAAAACAAGAGAATCATGAGTTCAAGGCCAAAAAGTAGAAGAAGGCTGGGATCTCTTGGGCCAGGGGAGAACCAAGGATCTGTGCCATCCTCTACCCAAAGCATCTTTCCCAAAATGCTGGCTGGGACCCTACCATCGGATACAGTCACATCCCTTCCTTCTCTTCCCAAGGCTCGCCGTTGTAGCCTGGACAACTGCTGTTGCTGCTGCAGCTCATGCACGCTGCCCTTTTGGGAAAGGAGAAGCGCAGGATGAAAGACTCCAATCCTGACCCCTTGGGGCTCCATCCTGACCATTAATAACTCCTTCTCTAGCTCATGACCGTGTCTGAGTTAGACCCTCCCCCACTAGGCAATCAGTGACCTCTAGAAAAGGAGTAGATGGCTTGGAAGTGGGCGAGTTAAACTTCTTCTAACCCTTCAGACCCCAGGCCAATCATGGCTTCCTCGGGAAAGCCCTCCCTGACCCACATCTCAGAGGCACTGAGCGTGTGTCCGTCAGGTACTCTATAACCCACAACCAAGCGCTTATGCCACAGAGCACTGCATCTTTCTCTCCAGTTAGGCTGTACAGAAATCTGTGGGGCTGCGATTCCCCTATAGATTCCCCGCAGTCAGGACAGAGCTCTGCCCAGCAGGAGTAGAGTGAATATTTACTGAGTGGATGATGACTGAGGGACTTAGCTGTCAGAGTTGGGGGCCCCTCCTCTGGGCTCCCAGAATCCATGGACACAGCCCTCTTTCCTCATATCCACTAAACCCTTTCCTGCCTACCCCCTCTTTCACCCCCTCAAACTCATCCAGAGCCAAATCTGGTCCAGAATTTTCAAGTCAGGTGTGTGTGTGTGTGTGTGTGTGTGTGTGTGTGTGTGTGTGTGTGTGTGTAATCCTATATATTTAATGTATATTAAAGTCTAGAAAGACTTGCAAGGCCAGGTCACATACCTCCTAATAAACTTTGCAACTGTGACCTCTTTAAGTAAAGCCCTAAGTCTTCAGATTCTCCAGTTCTTCTCCCAGTCTTTCTCCCAGCCAGGTCCATGCATCCCCATTACCCTGTCTTTTGGATCTGGGACCCATTGCTGTCTCCAGAATGCCACCTTTCCCCTCTCTGGCTGAGAACATCCCCGGTTCAGGGCTACCACAGAGCGCAGGCACCATAAGCAGGACTGAATGAGCGAGCGCCTGTGCGTTGGAGCAGAAGGAAGCTCTAGGGAGAGGGGAGACACAGGAGAGGGAGCCTTCCCTGGGGAAGGAGCACGGATTAGCCGTTCTTTAGGGATTACTTAAGAAGAGATAATTGAGTGTACCAAACACTTTGTATTTTGTCTCATTAGCTGCGGCGACGCTTGCCATGCTTAAAGTTGGGGTGGTAAGTAGGTTAATCTCATTGAACTGGTTTAATAAATAGAAATCCATTTTCAACTGTTTCCCAGGAACGGGGAAAACCTCGGCTATGGCCAGGCTCCCAGAAGAGGTCTGGGAATCTATTGCCACCTGGTGGCAATGCGCATGTATTGCAGGAAGAGTATTCTAAAAAGGGGAAAGTGCTTGAGAATCCTGCCCTAGCAGAAACAGCCCTGATACAAAGGGAAGCCAGCAAGTGGCACAAAGAACTGACTTGCGGGGGAAAAAATTGAATGTGGTTAAATTTAAAACACAAATATTTAGTTTTTGAGAAATCTGATCTGGGCTGAAAATCTTTCTGAAAGCTTTTAACTACAATCATAACATTTGGGGGATTTGGGCAGATGGTTTACCTGTGTGAGGTTGTAGGTTTGATCCAGCACTTCTCTTCAAACAAAAGACATTGAGAACTGGCTCTAATGCAAGGCAGACCAAGAGTGAGCCTAGCCCCACCAAACCCTGGGTGTCACTGTCTGAACCACTTCTAACTGGCAAGGTTTTCTATGTATGCATATCCATCTAATGGCTTTCTAAATCTTCATTTCTCTTCCCACTGGCAGATCTTCACACCGATCTTTCAAAGTAAATCCTATTATTGTCCCATTTTACAGATGGGGAAACCAAGGCTCAAAGAGACAACATCTCATGCCTGGGAGTGACAGAAAAAAAGAGACTGGCTCTGGCTTGGCTCAGGCCCTTCCCTGTTTCTTTCCATCCCGATGCAAGAAAGTCACTGTGAATCCATGACTGACCATGATAGCTAGTGTTATAAGCTTGATAGACTCTAGAATCACCAAGGAGACGGGCCTCTGAGCATGCCTTAGGGGCTTATATTGATTAGGTCAGTTTAGGGCAAAAGACATGCCAACTGTGGGTGGCAGCACTCCTTAGGTATGGAGTCTCGGACTACACTAAAAGGTGAAATCTGGCTGAGTACAAGCTCCCTTTGCTCTCTGTTTCTAGACTACGAATGCAATGTGACCAGCTCCCTTAAGTCCTCTCCATTGTGACTTCGAAGGCCTGGAACTGTAAGCCAAAATAAGCCCTATCTCCCTGAAACTGCTTCTGTCCTGGTATTTCATCATAGCAGAAAAATACCAGAGGAAGCAATGGAGTCAGTTGCCCCTGATTATTATCTCTGTGGGTGTCTGCAAAGGACACATATGGTACCAAGAGAACCCACAGAAGCCTGCTGGCCTCAGACTTTGGCTTGACCCCATCTTTGGACCTCTCGTGGGACCCTGTCCCAGGAAAGACTGACTGGCTGCTGTCCTGAGCCTGAGCAGACCCTCAGACGCCTGCCCACCATGTCTGCAGCCCGCTGCCAGGCAGTAGAGCCTTAGCTGCTGACTTGTACATTCAGTGTGGTGTGCACTCCCTAGAGACAAATACAAAAAACAAATACAAAACCACAACTCTGCCCCGATTGGCTTGTGGTCTCTATGAGAAAAATACATAGCCTTTGTGTTTTTTAAAAAAAATTACTGAAACAAATAAAAAATTCCAGTTTGCACTCTTTTGAATTGAGAGAAGTAAGTAAACACTATTTCCTAAATCTATATTCTCTGGGAAGCATCCTTTTATTATATTTATGCGAAAACATGAGTCAAATCTCATCCCAGGCCGAGAGAAGACACATTCAATAATAAAATGCAAACGCTGTTTGTGGAGAATTACAGGGGATCAAGTTTCTGGCCTATTGTGAGGAGTGGTTTAAAATTAAGACTTTTAAGCTTCATGTATCCCAATTTTATTTTGCAATAATCCATGCCTTTAACTTACCCTGTTTATATTTGCTCCCAATAATGTAGCCAAAACTCCAGCAAGCACTGATTGTGAAAAGGGTAACTCATTATCTGCTTCCATCCAGGAATAACAGAGGGGGAAAAAAAAAAAGAGGGTGTTTGCTCGCGCCCCCACAGTTCTTGGGAAATATTTGCTCTCAGACATTTGGTAATATCATGGAGAGCTCGCGTTTCTGCATGGGAGCTTTGCAATTTTAAAAAGATACTTAAGAAGAGCAGAAAGGAGATGACAAAGGTTTGTGCCTACAGCTCCGGTCCCAGTGGAGTCCCATCTGCAAACTCACCTGAGGCATTCTGGGATAGTTGCAGAAGCTTCCAGCAAGCGGCGATGGCTCAGAAACAAAAAAAAAAAAAAAAAAAAAAAGCAAGGAGGGCTTTGGGCTGAGGGATCTGGCTAAGAAGAGAAAAGCCCACACAGTGCTGGGGGGCCACCCCAAGTCAAAGGACTCGGAGCACATGGCTCACAGGGATTTGGTGGCACTGAGTTGGGGTCACCCAGAAGAAGAGAAATTACCTTGATAGCTGGATTCTCGGCAGCCTGGAATTTGTGACCCCTCACTCTCCCCACACCCTCTTTCCTAGCCCTATTGCATCCCCATTCCCAACTGCCTCCCTTCCTCCCTACATACATCTTGCTCTCTGATGGATGTGTTCCCATTACTGCCAAGGCTCGCATCCAAACTCCCTGACCTTTATCTAATGCGTTTTGCTCCTTCCAGAGCACTGTACCTACACGAGTCTTTCTTAAACTGGATACACACATCCCTGGGGACTCCCATCGGTGCACCGAAGAATATATGCCCTACAAGACAAACATGGTCGGTCCTGCTGGCATTGAGATTACCCGATGGTGAGCAACTTGAAACGCTGTCTTCGCGTTAAAAGGAACAGCGCAGATGCATTATGGAGCTGAATGCAAAGTTCCCATGAATTTTTAAGCTGTGGTGAGACTTCAATGGATGCTGAGCTTGTGGCAGGCTGTTTTAAGCTATGCCACCCCAACCCCCCCTGCCCCTGCCCCTGCCCCCCCCCCCTGCCCCCCAGGGCACCTGTTTACTCTCTTCTGCAGTCAGGTTTTGCTTTGGTGGGAAACTTTGAGAAGCTCTGACTTACTTTGTCACATAGAATCCTCACCTTTGAAAAGAAAGACGATTGGAAAGCTGGAGACACAGGGCTGCAGAGAGGCAGGGCCTCCTGCCTGCCCTCAGTCAGCTGGCAAGCTGAGCGGAAGTGTCTGTGAGAGCATTCTAGCTCCAAGCCCACCGCACAGCAAGGTGCTGCCAGGCATTCTGAGCCAACAGGGACAAGGACCAGAGATGGGGACTAGAGGTGGTGGGCCAGTTAAAGAGGATGTTTTGAGATACGTACCTGGAACAGGCTTCAAGTCTGGAGCCTTAGACGCAGGTATCCACCATTCTGGTGTCTCTAGATAAGCCACTATCAGCTGCCATTTCCCAGCCTCAGAAAAGCAGACAGGCTGGTATCGGGGCCTCTAGTTCTTTTTGGAAAGATTCTAGGGGTAAAGGGTGGTCTCAGGGAACCCGGGGACCTTGTTTTTTCCTTGGTACCTATTATTGTCAGGTATGGTGGTCTGAAGATGCTGGGCCCAGTGAGTGGCACTATTAGGAAGTGTGGCCTTGTTGGAGTGGGTGTGGCCTTGTTGGAAGAAGTGTATCACTGTGGGCGTGGACTTTAAGACCTTCATCCTAGCTGCCTGGAAGCCAGTCTTCTCCGGTTTGCCTTCGGAACAAGATGTAGAGCTCTCAGCTCCTGCACCGTGCCTGCCTGGATGCTGCCATGTTCCTACTGTGATGATAACAGACTGAACCTCTGAACCTGTAAGCCAGCCCCAATGGAATGTTGTCCCTTATAAGAGTTGCCTTGGTCATGGTGTCTCTTCACAGCAGTAAAACCCTGACTAGTACATCAGGTCAGGAGGTTCAGTTCCCAGGTCTCTGAGCCCAGCAGGGTTCTGCAGTCAGCGGCTAAATGGTCAGTGGGAGACAAGACTGGAATCTAGATCAGGATCATGGAGTCCAGATCCTGCTTTAAGCAAGGAAAGGAGTTCTGTCCCATCACTCCACTGGTTTCTTGCTCCCTCTGGCTCTAACACAGAGTTTAAGGCCAAGGGCTCCACGGCCATAACTTTCTGGGTTCAAATCCCAATTATACCATCAAGGAGCTTTGTGCTTTATAGGTCTGTGATTTGGTTCACTCCGCTGTGAATGGAGATACTCTTTGTGCCTGGCTCAGAGGGTCACTGGGAAGATTAAGTGGGTTAATCCACACAGTGCAGTGCCAAGAGCCTGGAACAACTGTCCTCAATGAAGACAAGACTCGTTATATAAATGAGGATTAGGGTAGGCAGAGCTGCCAGCCAGAAGACCCGCTCTACAAAGGCCATAGCATCCGTGTGATGGGAACGGGAGGGAGGGACTCACACCCAGTATTCCCTTCAGCTGATTCCTGTCATATCAGGCTTACACAGCAACCCTTGTGTTTCATCTATAGCAGAGTAGAAGTCACCTACTGCCTCCCCATCTTTCCAGGACCTGAGGATTAGGTAGGGGAAAACTAAGGAAGCCCTGGGCCCTAATCATTTCTCCTTGAGCCCAGGCAGCTCCAGGCACAGGAGCCCAAGACTTCTCCACGGAGCCAGGTAGAAGACAGTAACTCAGGTTCTGTAATACCTTTTACACTGCTAGGCTGGAACACAGCCCTGCAACTCTAGGATGGGATGGTATCATGAGTGTAAAACCAGGTACCATCTCTACATTCCAAGGTCTCAGAGGCTAGGGCTGTCCGTGTAGCCCACAGAACAACACTCGGCATGCACAAAACCTGGGCTCTGTCTTCAACATCGCCCCCCCCCCAAAAAAAAAAAACAATAAATGTAAGGGGAGCCAGAGGGACAGCTCAGCAGTTAGGAGAGCTTCCTGCCTTTCCAAAGGACACCCACATTGAGCAATTTGCAGTCTCCTGTAACTTCAGGTCCTGAGAGACCTCATGCCTTCCTCTGGCCTTTAAAGGAACTGTATTCAATGTGCATGCCCACTGTGAGCGTCATCTACAATGACATAGCAGATATAATAAGTAGTAGGAGAGAAAATGTCGTCAGAGGACAAGGAAGGGTGTTTCAATAAGGTGGTAAGGAAAGGCCTCTCTGTTTGGAAAACAACGAAATATTAACTATTTATAATGTTCATAATACAGATCAGTGATTTAAAAAATCATTACCCAGAGCAAGCTGTAGAATTGTGACTGAAAAATATTACTGGCAGCAGAAATGGCGTGGGCCAAGGCTGAGAAGGGGCTGGGTTAAAGGGTTCAGTTTGCAATCTGTATGAAGTGCAGGTCACTTCCCAAAGCAACGTGGGAGACGTCAATCTCACCCACCAAGTTCATCCATGATAGCCTGAGTCCAGAGGTTCCAAGACACCCTGAAAGTTTCCTCTGAGTCTACTGGTCTCGGGGGGAAAAGCAATAGATTACACAGTGGCCCTAATAACAGTAAAAAGCCCTGTGTTCAGGGTTGGAGATGACTCAGTGGTTAAGAGCACTTGCTGTTCTTCGAGGACTCCAGCTCAGTCCCAACACCCATGTTGGCCTGCAATCCCAGTTCCCGGGGATCCAGCGCCCTCTTCTGGCCTCTTCAGGCACCTGCATCCCTGTGTACATACCCACACACAGGCACACACAGCAACAAAAGTGAAATAATGAAAATAAATATTTTTAAAGTTCTATTTTCATTGTAAGAAAGAAAAAAGTACCGATGAGCACCGCCTCTCCTGACACCGAGCTGCTAATGTAGAGATCACAGAGGCAGGTATCCGTACACGGTTAGCAGCAAGCCGAGAAATCAAACCAAAATGAGCTGAAAAAGAGACACAGCAAGGGAATTTCCTTCCTAAATGAGCCTTTCAAACTGCTGCAGGGCGCCCCAGAGGGTCTTCGAAATGCCAGACTCAGAGTTTGATAATGTTTTCCAGGCAGGTATGTCCCCACCAAGGACACCCCAGGGCCTGTGAGGCTTCCTGGGGGTCATGTCACCATCAGAGAGGGCTGCCACTCACAAAGCACGGACCAGTCAGGTAAATGGCAGGGGGCTTCCCTGCCATGTTTTGGTCACAGTGTCGGGGTGTAGGTGATGTTTTCTCTATTTTAAGTATTAGAATGTAGAGACTCAAAGAAGGAAAACTTTGTGTACAGTTTTAATAACTGGAAACCTGGTTGTTTCTAAAAGGTCAGAAGCTCTCGGTTAAGATGAGATGCTAGATACCTCACGGCTGAGCTTAGCAGTCAGGAGACAGCCTTAATGAAGCACCTACTGTGAGTCTGGCATATAGTAGGCAGCTCTCAAACCTTCTCCTGTTCAGTCCCTACCAACATGCTATCAAAGTGTTGTACCCCCTACCTCTGGAAGATGAGGGCATAAGTTCACAGGGTTTGGGACGCTTGCCCAAGGCAGACAACCATTAAACACCAGGGCTCAGGGTCCCAGTGGCCAATCCAGCTCTGGAATCCACAGCTGTCACTTCACTTGGTTATGGTGCCCAGTGTGCTAAACCCCACCTGTCTTGGGAACCACAGCATCCCGGCTGTAACCCAAGCCTCTTCAGTGACTTGCTGTGTGACCTCAGGCTAGTGGCTTCCCTCTCTGGGTCTGTTTCCTCATCTAAATGAGGGAGTAGGCAGAGAGATCAATAAGCCCCCACTACCATCACCACCACCAAGTCTGTGCGAAACAAAATCAAACATCCAACCTGGGGGGGGGGGCCCCACACACACCTGCCATCCCAAGCATGCAAGTGCTGATGCAGGAGAATCTTGAGTTCAAAGCCAGCTTGGACTACATAGTAAGATCCTATCTCAAGAAAAAATACTCGGGGTTGGGGGAGAAAGAGAGGGAAGGGAAGGGAACAGAATGGAGGAAAGGAGGAGGAAACGGGAATAGGAGGGGGAAGGGGCAGGGAAAGGAAAACCAAGCTAAGGTTGGTTGTCTCTTGACCTCATTCCTGGTGTTGACCTCATTCCTGGTTTTGGAGACAAAGTGGCAGGTCCCTGACACTTCTGAGTCCTTCTCGATACTCCTTACTCTCCACTCCCACACACCCCTGTGTTCACCCTCTAGAAGAAAGGTTCTCAACCTGTGGGTTGGGACCCCTTTGGGGGTTGAACGACCTTTTCACAGGTATTTGAATTACAATTCATAACAGTAGCAAAATTATAGTTATGAAGTATCAGTGGAGACAATTCTATGGTTGTGGGTCATGGCCACGTGAGGAACTGTATTAAAGGGTCACAGCATTAGGAGGGTTGAGAACCTCAGCTCTGGAGCCTCTGTTGTTAAACAACCACCTACCCTTGTCTCCACCACCTCCCTGTCTGCCTTCAAGTCCCCAAAGTCAAGATCTATCTCATTAGCTCCTTATGTACTGGTCCCCATTGACTCTGTGCGAGGGCTGGGCCTTGGCTCTGACCCCTCCCACAACTCTTCGGGGCCTGGGTGGGGCCTTCAGTCTCTTCTCTCTGGCCACTTCCACACTCATAACCAATGGGATTTCTGGAGGGTGGCGTCGTCTGCCTGCCCTAGACCTTTGAAACTGGTTGGAATCAGTTGGCCTGACACACAAGGCAGACGCAGATGCAGATTAGACGGATGGGTGGAAGTCAGCTGTCTTCTCTGGGAGTGAGGGGTTTGTTTCAGCTGCAGTATTCAGTCATTAGACAAGCTCTGCCCATTGCCCTGATCCCAGCACTGCTACCTACATAAGCAGTGCCTCTCAGGATCCCACAGCAAGGCACAGACCTCCTGCACAGTTGACCTCCTAGCACACATCATACTCGGAGGATGCCGTGTCTCTACATCCATCTAGAACTTGGATTCTTTGTCCAGGAGTGGCGCAGAGAGGCTGGGCTGCATTGAAGTGGCCATACCCAGGGCCTGGAAGTGCACATCTGGGCTTCAGGGAAGAAAGTGTATTAGTGGGAATTAAATAAACAGTAGACACCAGTACATCCCAAAGAAGTCAGTGCAGCACACAGAGTGCCTGGCGGATCACAGACAGGGAGGCAGGGGATGAAGAGGGGGGACGGCTGCAGGCAGGAGCACGAGGTGCCCGGATGGGAGTCAAGCTTCAAATCTCAGTCCCTCCTGCATCCACAAAAGGTCCGAGGGCTTCCACCAATGGTCCTGGGGTGCTCTTCTGCACAGTCGGGGTCATGGACTACTTAGTCTTGTTTTTAAATGATTGTGTGGCCTGATTTCTCTTTACAAACAGCATGAGTTTCTACAGGCAGAAAAACAACAGCCCTATTTCCATATGAAAGAAAAAGGGGGAAGAGAAGGAAGGGGAAAGAAAACTAAATCAGAAGATGAAGACAAGTGTGCCCCTAGCCTGTGCGCATGGACGGATGCCTCCTTGACGGCAAGGAGGGGACACGAGTGAGAGATGAGACATCTGTGGCTCAGGCCAGACCCCTTAACCTTGGGCTCTGCCTCCAGTTCAACCTCCACTGGCATCTGACCGTTACCACACCTCCAGGAACCAAGCCAACCCTTCTGTGGTTAGAGGTCAGATCTCTCAGCTGCCTTCCCATCCCTACTCATCCCTGTGTAGACAGAGCTGCAGGCAGGCACCCAGCTGCCCCCACCCCCAGTAGGAACCCAGCCCCCAACCCCACATCCTTAGAGGGAGCCTCATGCAGAAACACTGCTCCAGTGGGGCCAGCGTCTGCAAACAGCCCTTTAAGACCCCCCAATGGGAACCCACAGTGGAGGTTGCCGTTCTTGGTGTGAACTCTTGGGGACATTTTGCCTTTGTGCAAAACAAGCACCATTGCTAAAGCTGCTCTGAGCAACTCCCCAGCCTCAGGATCTCATGGCCTCCTTGTGAACCAGATCTCTAAGGGATGGGGCCTGGTGTATGGTGGACTTCAAGGGAGCCAGCTCACACTGCTATACACCGAATCCTGCTTCTATGTCCAGGGAGCTAGTGACATGGCTTAGAACATGGGCAACCCACTAACAACAGGGACCCCTTGCAGCCCTTAGGTGACCATTAGGCAACTGGCAATGCCTGAAGGACTTTGACAGAGGGAAAATCAATGGAGTTCACAACCAAAGGAAAGGACCCTATTTGTCATGAGAGAATTTCTGCACAAGAGAAATAGGAAAAGTTCTGAGTGGGAGCAGGGGAGGGGAGGGAGAGGGAGAGAGAGGTGCATCCCGTACGTGTGTTTAGAAGCTAGAAGAGGTTCTATCTCTCTCTACCTTATTTTCTTGAGACAGTGTCTCTCCCTGGCCCTGTAGTGAGCCTAGCAGGCAACCAGCCCTTGGGCTCCTTAAGTTTCTGCCTCCCACAGCACCAGGGCTAGAGCTCTAACAGGTCACAACCCCTGACTTTACGTACGTGCTAGAGATTTGAACACAGGCTTCCTGCTTGCACTGTAAAGGCTCTTACACACAGAGCCATCTTCCCAGTTCCTCCCCAGCCTTCTCAAAACCATGAGAGGAGGCATGGTACTCTCTCCCATGAAGGTTGCTCCAGAGCAGATGATGCTAGGCCAAGAGCCACCATTTGGGCGAGCCATTGCATCCACAAAGAACCAAGCAATGAAGCAGAGGGTACTCATGTGGGCTTGACCGTGAGGGACCCACGTGACGCCTGCACCTCTGGAGAGTGACATACCCATGCCCATTTTTTAATACTAAGACCCTTTCCTTGCCCATTTTTTAATACTAAGACCCTTTCCTGGCCTCCAGAATCCATGTGTCCATAAGCACACCACATCTTCCGTGCACAGTGGCCAGCCCCAGGCAGAGCGGGGACCTGATTCTCCGTCCAGTCCACAGTTCTGTCAAAGCTGGCCCGTGCCAGGGAGACAGATGAACACGACGTGGGAGGCATCAGAACATGGTGTGCACACAAATAAACACAAGGCACATCAATCTGCCATGTCCCTCTTCCAGAGAAAAGCCCTCAAGGCCCTGCCACCTGTACGCTGGCATTCAAACTCCTGAGCATGGCATCTGTGTCCCCTCGCAAGGAGCCAGAGCTGACCGCTCCAGCTTTACAGCAGTCAATTGCTCCTCTCCCAGGACTCTGCTTGCTCTAGTCTGGTTTTGCCGAATGCTATAGCCTCCTCCATCGGACAGGCTCTTACATCTTCAATACCCACTGCTCCATGCATCTCCTCAAGCTACCCCGGGAAATGCTGGCTGCCGTGTTCTCAAAACCCTGGGTGTGCTTATCCCAGTAACTACCATGTTGTTTCTTTTTTATTTTTTTTTTAATTTGTTTGTTGGCTGTCCACTAAGCTGTGAGCTGTTTTTCTTTTCCCTTACAGTGCTGAGGACCAAACCCAGAGTGTCACATATGCTAGGCAAGAGCTCTAACCACTGAGCTACAGCCCCAGCCCCAGCCCCAGCTTCGAACTCTCCAAGGTGACAACTGTACTCAACCAGTGTCTCTCTAATAAAATATTAGTGAAATATTTGTAACATATTATTGTTTTGCAAATAGAAGAAATCTAGAAATAAACATAGAAAACCCATTGTCCCTCAGTCAAGACAACACTCAGATCGCTGCAGGGAGAAGACTGAGAACCATACAACATGAGATGCATGGGCTCGTGGGTGCATGCCTGCCTGCGAGCCCAGAACTCAGGAGACCGAGGTCATCCTCAGCTACACAGGGAGACCAGCCTGGGCTACACAAGGCTGTTCAAAAGAAGGAGGATGAAGAGGAGAAGGAGTCGCAGAGGAGGGGGGGATGACTCAGCAGAGAAAGGCCCTTGCAAGCCTGATGCCCTGAGATTGATCCCCAAGACCCACATGCTAGAGAGAACCAACTCCCACAGGGGTCCTCTGACCTCCACATGTGTGCCATATAAAACACATTGCAGCAAACGGATTTAAATACAATCTAAAGTTTTAAACCTCGTTTGTCAAAAGAACACAGCGTTTTTCCATGTGGCCAGCACTGATCGCCATTCATTTCAAAGCCAGGTGAAAATGTCCTCCCTTCCCTCTCCCCCGCCCCTCTCTTCCACAAGAGCCTACAAAGTCTGCCCTGGCAAGACAAGGGACAGACCCCAGAGCCTGGAAGAGCCATCAGGTTGTCCTTGTGAAGGAGACCCCAAGGCCACCCAGAACACCAGCACACACAGATGTGTGCACACATGCATGTACGTGCATGCACATGTATGCATATCCATCCCTACATGTGCCCTTCCTTTTGCCACTGACCCTCCAGTAGGCAGACTTTGGGTTTCTGGGTGTGATAGACCCCTTCAGCATTTACACAAGTTAGAATTTCTCTTCAAGAACTGAGGGTCGTCTGGGGACGGTTTTTTCCTAACGCGTGTCAAGATCTCCTTCCAAATGCAGAATTGCACCTGCACATTAGACAAGGCATCGCCTCCTCTGCTCTCTGGAACCCCTGGAGGGGGACTGAAGGAATGGATCAAATTCTTAATTTGAGCAAACCTCTCCAGCTGTGGGCAGGGGGTGAAGGGGCCATTGGGTATGTCAGAGGCGTTTGGAAGAGAGCTGCTAGGAAAAGACATCTGACCGCAGTTCTGCGGGCTGTGCCTCCTCCTAAGGGCAATCCAGTTCTGGTACTTAAAAGACCTGTCAGGCCCAGGGCTGTCCATCGCCTGGCAGTGGTCTAAGATGACCCACAGCTATGGCGCATTATCAGATGTGCTAGCTCCATTGCATGCCCAGTGGCTAGGACAGAACCCAGACCCTACAATCAGCTGGAAAGACATCTGTCTTCCAGACGGAGCACTGCCTCCCCGCCCCACCACAGCTGCAATCTCTTTCCTAGCGAAGCGTCCGCCAAAACTCCGGAAGGAGACAGGCCTTGATCTTTCCCGGTTCTATGTCTCTGGACCTGTCACCTAACACCTCTGAGCTCCCGACTCCTCTCTGGAAACAGTCGGTCAGTGAATGGTGACGTGCTGTGCTGCGCTGAGGTGACACAGGTCAGAGAGTCGGAAAGCAGTGACTAGACACCAGCAGTGGTCTGGTGAGGTTCACTCCTGAAGAGCCAGGGATGGGCTGGTGAATTCTGTCACTCCAACACCTCAAGGTCTAGGTGAAAACCTGAAGCTCGGGGTGTGGGGAATGGCACTTACCCGAGACCACACAGCAAGCTGGAAAAATCTGAGAACTGAACCCATGTCCCTGCTTCTCTGAGCAATGCTTGCTCTACTGAACCCACGCATCACACCCCTCCCCCAGAAGGTAGGGAAGGTTCTGGTAGCCATGTGAATTAAACAATGGAATCGAGCCTGAAAGAATCAGTCCCAGATGTGTGGTTTCATCAGTCAACCTGCAGATCGAGTTCAGCCTCCCCCGCCTCTGCCCCTACAGGAGTAATGGGGAGTAAGGGAGAAGCAAGCAGAGGATGTTCTGCCTTCCTCGGGCATCTCTGCTCCCACAGAAGACAGCAGAGGAGGTCTGGGTGGGGCTTGGGTTCTGCACCACTCTCCAGGGAGGGTACCACCATCCCAGACTCCACCTAGACACCAGTGCTTCCTTCTCTGCTCAGGCACGCCTATGGGCATCCATGGTCCTCATGCCTCAACCAAGCTGCAGGTAGAGATACTCTACATATGGGCTTCATGAAGCACAAGCCCAATGGACAGCACCTGGGCTGGCCTGAAAGATGCCCAAGGTTCCCCGAGATCTCTCCTCCATGGCCTTACCATTCAGAAGAGGGTTTCCTCCTGATCCTTCCCAAAGGACAGTTGGATCCTCCGCCCTACCAACAGAAACAGGACCCAGACATGATCTCTGGACATCTCACTGGCCACTACTTGTACGTATTCCTTTACTTAAAGACACTTTGGTGGGAGCTGGAGAGACGGTTAAGAGCATTGTCTGTTTTCCCAAAGGCACTGAGTTCAATTCCCAACACCCACATGATGGCTCACAAGCATCTGTAATTCCTGTTGCAGGGGATCCAACACCCTCTTCTGGACTTGATTCCACAGCCAATGCTGAGAGGGAGCTCTTGTCTTGTGTGGATGAGTCTTGGATTCAAACCATAACCTTCCAGTTTTAGCTAGGGTTCCTATTGGAGTAGTGAGCTGTCCATCACGGGAGGTATGCAAGGCCTCTGGGAAGTTGGTTGGAAAATGTGAGCTCTGGCTACTCCACACAAACTCATCTATGAGTTCCTGAGGAGCATTTCCCCGTGAATTTCAGAGACGCCCTGTTTACTGTAACAGTTCGCTACCACTCACAATGGGTCAGAAGTTGGCATACCCATCTCTGAAGGAGAGTTTAACAGGATCTATCCAGATTTTTCCAGCAATGTCCAACTGTATCACATCATGACCTGCCGTCCTCTACAGAGTTCACCCAACCCCCACCCTAACCACCCCACCCCCCAAAAACCAAAGAAATGTCATAATGTGTTGAGCAAAACTACAGTTCTCTGTCGGGTTACCTTCGTGACTACCCTTGTCCTCACATGCGTACATGGTGGACCAGAAGGAGACACGATCTGACCCTAGGTTATCCCTAGGAAAGAGTCTATAAAGTGCCATCAAGTTCCAGGAGGTGCCTTGTTATTTATACCTGGGGAAACGTATAATTGAGCTGTCCAATAACAGAGCCATGATTAAATAAATTAGCTCACAACCAGCAGACAGAAAGCCAGGCTTCCATTAATCTAGTCTTAAAAAAAAAATCCTGAGGATTTTCCCACAATTATCCTTCCGAAAAGAGAAAAGGCTCTTTAAATTCAAGTTGTTAGAAAGACTTTCCTATTAAGCACACTCTCTCTTAGTTACTTTATTTTAAACAACAAAGTGTCGTCTGGGGAAATCGCATTAGCCCTCCCTGACCTCAATCATTGCTCGTTTGGGATGTTTATAGAGGTCATCTTGCCGGAATTGGCAAAAAAAGGAGGCCAAGAAATTTACAGGGATCTGGTAATTGTTCTCCAGGTTGTGACCTAACAATTGCCTCTGCTGGCTGTCATTGTAAACAAGGTTTTAAAGATCACTTTTAAAAGCAAGCTGCACTCTGAAGCTCAAGAATACACACTTCCGGGACAAATAAAAAAAGAAACAAAAAGGCCCGCCTGATGTTATGCAAATAGATACTTGTGGCTCGGAATGCAATTTCCAGAAACAACAAGGTACACAGATTTGAAAAGGATCGCACCTCAGTCTCCAGCAAGTTACAGGCAAAGGGAGACACATGCAAATGGAGCCAACTGCCCCTTGCTGAGGTGGCCTCCTCACAGAGGCTCCCAGAGAGGGAAGTGAGGAGGGAAAGGGGCCAAGCCCAGCCAGCACATGGGAGGCTGAAGCAGGAGGATCGCCAAGAGCTTGAGACCAGCCTGGACTATTAGGCAACTTCAACTTCCTGTCTATCTCCTTTCCTCTTTCTTCCCTCCCCCTTCCCCCCTTGTCTCTAGTTTCAGAGGCATCACAGTACTCACAATCTGACATTGTTCGGTAATCTTTCCTCCCTTGTTACTGTGACAGACACATCTTCCTGTTTCTACATCTATTTCTGTTGCTATGTCTCTCACCTCTACCATACATCGCAGTTCCCGAAAGACTTATAGAATAAAAAAGGATAAAATGATCTTTTTACAGCCTCTGGGGATATCACTGAGAAAGGAAGCCCTTTTACAAAAGACTTTAAAAATTATGACTTTTGGGGGGCCAGCAAGATGGTTCAGCCAGAAAAGGTGCTTATGGCCAAGATGGATTAACTTGAGTTTGGCTTCGCCCATGGCAGAAGGAGAATGTGCCAGTTTGTTTTCCACTGGTCCAACCTCCCCCCACCCCGACCCCCTCCCACCCACCACATACCTTAAAACAAATATTCTTTTCTCTGACTAAAGCATTAATACACCTTAAAAACAAACTTTGCACAACCCCACCACCACCTCATAATCTTACCACCCTGACATGATCATTATTAGCATTTAGCACAATTATTTCAGGAGTGTGTGTGTGTGTGTGTGTGTGTGTGTGTGTGGTGTGTTTAAAAGTTGGAACCACACTGTACCACTTGTCACTTACACTTAATTAATTTTGTTATTTTGTTAAGTTTTGAAACAAGGTCTCACTCACTAAAAGGGTGCACCACAATGCATGCCCAGGCTGACTTTTGACTTTTTTATTATTGCATATCTGTGTCCTCTAGGATTAAGAAATTTTCTGTTAATTATTTCTTTAAATAAGCTTTCTAACCACTTGGCATTCAAAACCCTTCCTGCATCCTGACCACCCTCTTAGCTACCACTCTGATATCTGCTCCTCTCTGTGAGATCTGTTACTAAGGCCCTGATGCCCATATATCAGTTAGCAGAAGCAAGCAACACTCCTGCAGCAGCATCTAATACCCTCCAGCAACATGGGGGCCAAAATGTCCTGGTGTTACCGGGATTTGAAAGACATAATCTACAGCCAACTGAAAGTCTTTACTCCAGCCAGCTAGACCCACACTCAGGTATTTAGGACCCAAGTCTAGTATCGAGCGTTTAGAGAAAAGGATTTTTAAAGACAAATAAATAAACAAACAAACAAACAACCACATCCTGGTGTCTCACTCACAAGCTACAGAGAGGTTTTGTGCAAGCAAGCAGGTTAGCAGAAGCAAGTTAGCCGGGTCATCTTGACCTCAGGTTCCCAGAAGACAGTCAAGTAACTTTCCATGAACCTTCCCATCAAGGAGATTAAATAGTAGTTAAATTTAAAATGGCCTCACAAGAATACAAGATGAAGGAACTCTACACTGCCTTTTCCTGTCTCGATGGTGCCCCTGCAGTTGCAGGTGGAGACCTCTCTGTCACCATCTCTCCATCAACAGAACAAACATGGATCCTCCACACATCCTCTGCTCTATCACCCTTAATAAGCTGGGCAGAGTATCCAGCCCTTTGTGCCTCACTGTCCAACAACAGTGTACAATCTGGAGCCTCTTGTACCTTGAGTTCTCCAAACACCACCCCCCGCGCTGCTTCTTATAAACCTCCCCATCCCCACTCTCCCACAATTCACTTAGGAACATTGACGAGGACTCCAAATCACCCTCCCCTGAGACCGAGTAGGAGCACACTCCACATTGCTCTCTTCTGTCTCTTTTTCTATTCTGGCCTACTCTCCTGGTTCCTACACCAGCCCTCCACACCCTGTACAGGCCTAGCACTTGCCTGGATATATCCTATCCCGGGTAAACTCTAGAAAGAAAGAGCCCCCAAGACACAACCCCAATCCTTTCTCCATCATTTGTGTGTGTGTGTGTGTGTGTGTGTGTGTGTGTGTGTATGTCTGTGCTCTGTGTATATGTATGTGTATATACGTGTATATATGTGTATATGTATGTATGTGTACATGTGTGTGGTATGTATGTTTATATGTATGTGTATGTGTTTGTTTGTGTGTATGTGTATATATGTGTGTATATGTGTATTTGGTGTGTATGTATGTGATATATGTGTGTGCATGTGTGTATGTGCTGTGTATATGTGTGTGTGTTTGTATGCACGTGTGTATATGCTGTGTGTGTTTGTATGCATGTATGTATGTATGTGTGTGTATATATATGTATATTATATGTGTGTATGTGTCTAGTATGTGTATATGTGCTGTATGTTTGTTTGTATGCATGTGTGTATGTGTATGCGTATGTTTGTGTGTGTGTGTGTACGCATGTTGGGATAAAAGTTGAGGTGTTTGTAGGCATGCATGAGTGTGTTTGTATGCATGTGTGTATGTATGTATGTGTATGTGCTGTGTGTACATGTGTATGTACATGTGTGTACGTGTGTGTGTGTGTGTGTGTGTGTGTGTGTGTGTGTGTGTGTGTGTGTGTGGTATATGCATGTAGGGGCAAAAGTTGATGTGAATGTCTTCCTCTGTCTCCCTCCACCTTATTTTTTGAGGCAGTCTCAATAGCCTGGTAACGGATTTGGCTGGCTGACTGACCATCACTCTAGGGACACACCTATCTTCACCCCAGCGCTGGGGTTACATGCACACACGATTATACCTGGATTTTTACATGGGGCTCTGAACCCAGTTCCTTATGTTGCATGGCGAGCACATACCAACCGCACGTCTCCCCAGCCCCTACACCACATTCTTAAAAGACCACCACTTTCCCTGGCCTCCACTAGACACGAGTTTGCTCTCTGCCCATCCTTGCTCTCTGCCTTGACAGGGCCATTAGCAAAGGTCGGAGAATGACGCAGTGAAGCCCTTTGCAGAAAACAGAGTCACCCTCAAGAACAGGCTGGGCAGAAACCAGCCCTTCCTCCCCTCCGATCTGATCTCCCTCTCTTTCTGCTTTTGATCTTGTTTTCCAGCCACAGCAGCGCCTTCCCACATGGACTTGGCTTGATTATAACTGACTCGAAACCTATCCAGTGATTAAAGTGGCCGCCAGGCTCTGTTCTCCAGAGAGGCGAGCTGCAGGCTGAATAATTCAAGGCACCCCTTCCTGAAAGCTGGGGAATCTGCAAGAAGAGCTGAGAACAGAAAAGTGGGCTGTTTTGTGGGTTTGTTTTTGTTTTCCTAAAGAAAAAGGGCAATTTCCCCCCATGCTGGCTACACAACACATACACCATAAATATTAGTTAGTTAGTTTTGATTGACATGAACACTCTGACAGAAATCAAATGCAGAGGCTGGTGATATCCTGGCCTGTGTAAAACACTGGGTGCTAAGATGCCTCGTAACCAACAGGACCCAAGGAGGAAGAAGACATGGGCCTCTGAGCAGCTCAGCTCTGGACCCCTGCAGGAAGGACAGGAGACAGTGAAAGTGTGAAGTAACTGTGGGGCCAGCTGTCTCTGTCAGGGCCTGAGGAAACTATTCACTAAGGAAAGGGGCTGCACTGACCAGTGGCCTCCTTTGCTCAGTGAGCAGAGAACTCTCCACAAAGGGTGCAATTGCAGCAAAGGCAGGGATCTGAGAACCTCTCCCTCACTCCCCTGGGCAGCCTGCAGAGCCAAGAGAAAACAGGCTGGGGAGAGGGAGACCCCCAAAAGCAGCTCTTACAATCAAGGGTTGATGATGAGTGGCTGCTTTTCTACCCATAGGTTGATTGACACATTCTGCAATAGTCAGGTTCTAGAACTTTCTCCATGACTGTCCCAGCTTTAGACTCTCTGTCAGGTGGGAAACACTAGCACAAGCAGAGAAAACTGAAGCCCCAGGAGCCAGCGGAACCAGAGCTAAGTCCCTCCCACCGGTGCCCAGGACTCTGCACACACTCCACAAAGAAGCAGAGACTGGGACTGAGAACAGGACCAGGTTTTATTAGGTAGGAGGTAGACTAGTGACAATGTCCTGTACTTCCAAAATGTGCCCTCCATTAGCATCGGCTGCCACCTCCCCAGGCTACATGGTCAGCATCCTCAGAGCAAAGGCAGCTGCCTGTGTTGTAATGAGCATCAGATGTTACAACCAGGACTCGGAGCCCAACAAATCCCAAATTCAAGCACGCCTTAAAGTCAGTTAGCATCATCACCCCCACCTAAAGAATCCACCATTCATCCACAGAAGCCCTGTTCAGGATAACCCCATCCAAGGACTTGGTGCTCCCATGCTCTGATGGTAGACATGGGTCCAAGGGAGCAGGTAGATAGGTAGGAGACAGACATACAGACATACATACAGACAGACAGAAGACAGACAGACACACACACACACACACACACACACACACACAGCATGGGGAGAGAGATGGAGAGAGAAAGGAAGACAAAGACAGACAGAGAGAGTGACTGACAGACAGGCAGACAGACAGACCAACAGAGACAGAGATTGGGGGGAAGGGAGAAGGGAGGGGGGGCTGGTTACCACAAAGGAATCCTGGCTCTGAGAAAAAAGCAGGCAGCAGAAAAGAACCAAAGACAACAGGAGAGATATGAGCCCAGCCTTCCCATGGTCCCCTCCAGTTCCTCGTGCCATCTCTTTCTTATTCGGAGGGTTTCTACCCTGTAGGATCCTCTCCTGGCCCTGCAGTATGGGCTTTCAATGTCCCTCTTACTGTGAGGACATGGGGAACTCAGCAATGCCCTACTCCAGAGCACAGAGCAGCCTTCAGCTAGGGACCAAGGCTTCCCTCTCCAAACATGCAGCACAGCCATGTCACCCGGATGCCAGGGCTAACAGCAGAGTCCTACACTGCTCACCCCACCTGTCTCCCCAGCCATCGCTCTCCTCACACTGCCGATGGCATTAGGTCACACCGCAGGATTCGGACTCCTCGGTGCAGCAAGCTGTGCCTTATTCCTGTACCATGACCAGAACTGAGTCATCAGCCTACGCCAGGACCCACATTCTGCCAACCTGTACTCTGTAATTCGGGGAGCCCATGCCTCCATGAGACTCTGCTACTGTGTGAGCTGAAAAGCCAGCTTTTCACCTCAGATAGGGTGACAATTGGAGACCGAAGAGATGGATCCGCGTAAGCCTCGCTTGGAGAAGCAGTGAGTCACTGATTGGATGCTTATTGGAATTACAGGAGTGTGGACAACCACACAACAGCCGCATCCGTACCTCAGCGTGAGTGAGGACTCCAGAAAGTTGCATAGAAGGGAGTCCCTGCCTCAGTTCGCCTTTCACTCTCTGTGCTCTGAGGGGTGTGTCCAACGCACAGGCTGAGAGCCACACCCGGCCAGTTATGAAAACAGTCCAACACACACACATACCCTAAACGTTTTTTAAGAGCAGCATTTTAAAAAATTCTATTACATTGTTTGTTTGTTTGTTTTTAAGCATGGACTTGGTAGATCAAGTTACAATGTCAAAAGTTGGCCATGCCTGCTAGCACTTCCTGAGTCCCTCTGCAGCTGTTACAGAATTGCACACAATTGGCAATGGGCTTCAGGAAGGAGTGAGTGACTGGAGTCTCTCCGGTGAAGATCTGGTGACTGTCCCTGCTTCCTTCTTCAAAGGAAGGTTAGAGAGACTCATCCTATCAGGACCTTGTGAGCTCCAACAATCCCAGATACGCTGATTTCAAGATGGTGATGGCCATATTCCATCTTGAAGACAGTCCCATAGCAGCTGCCCATAATCCGTGGATAAAGACTCCCTAGCCTTGTGCAGAGCCGTACAGAGGATGTGTGGTCACTCAAGCGCCAAGCACGGGCGCCCGGAATGTGGGCTGCAGGTCTCCTGACCCATACCTGGAGATGCACGACATACAAATGTCAAAACCCAACCTAAAAGATGAAACACTTCCAGCCAAGGCCTTCCACATCCCAAATCCCTCTTGCATTCCTCACACAACCTCAGATTCAGCGGAGCCCTTCCTGTGACCTCATAGCCACCTGACTATGCCTTTAACCAACTCTACGCCCCTCCATGCCCTTACCATGTCCACTTCTGACTTCCAGATGAGCACCCGAGTCCTGATTTCTCTCTCTCCCGGTCCCAGGACATGACCCAACCCACAAGTGAAATCCATAGACATTCATTTAATGGAATCGCATTGAATTATTCAAAGCTTATTGAATTCTGTCGCCCCGAGTATTCCTCAGCCCTCCCAGCTTGTAGAAACAGTACTTCCCCTTCATCAATAACAATAACACCAAGTAAGCCTATCGACTACTTCCTGTGGGCCCCACCCCTTGTAGACTCAGTGCCAGGGAGGCTCACGAGTCACTGAGCTGTGATGGCCTCAGCTCCTCTGATGTTGGCACCGTGATCAGTCTTGGGAAACCGAGGTTCAGAAGTTCGAGCGTCCCTACCCAAGGTCATACAGCTAGGGGTGGGGTGGCAGAGTTGAAGCCACACTTCGATAACATTTGTTCGTTCTCTTCTCTAAAACTTTTTATTTTGGAACAAGTTGTCTTAATAATTATTTTATCATGGGGTTGGGGTTGGCACTCCCGTGGAGGTCAGAGGATAACTTCAGGGAATTTGTTCTCTTTCTACCATGGGTCCTGTGGACCAAACTCAGGTCACCAGGCTTTTGCAGCAAGAACGGTTTACCCACTGAACCATCTTGCCAGCCCTTACTTTTTGAAATAATTTCAGATCACAGACAAGGTGCAAATTCAGTAGAGCAGAATGCTCCCTGAGACCCCACTCCCCCTGAGTGCTCCCTGAGACCCCACTCCCCCTGAGTGCTCCCTGAGACCCCACTCCCCCTGAGTGCTCCCTGAGACCCCACTCCCCCTGTGTGCTCCCTGAGACCCCGCCCCCCGAGTGCTCCCTGAGACCCCACTCCCCTGAGTGCTTCCTGAGACTCCCCCCCTGAGTGCTCCCTGGACCCGCTCCCCCTGAGTGCTCCCCCTGAGACCCTCCCCCTCAGTGCTCCCTGAGACCCCACTCCCCCTCAGTGCTCCCTGAGACCCCACTCCCCCTCAGTGCTCCCTGAGACCCCGCTCCCCCTCAGTGCTCCCTGAGACCCCACTCCCCCTGAGTGCTCCCTGAGACCCCACTCCCCGAGTGCTCCCTGAGACCCCGCTCCCCTGAGTGCCCTTGAGACCCCACTCCCCTGAGTGCTCCCTGAGACCCCGCTCCCAGTGCTCCCCTGAGACCCCCGCTCTCCCCGAGTGCTTCCTGAGACTCCGCTCCCCTGAGTGCTCCTGAGACCCCCTCCCCTGAGTGCTCCCTGAGACCCCCCACTCCCAGTGCTCCTGAGACCCCACTCCCCCTCAGTGCTCCCTGAGACCCCACTTCCCCTGAGTGCTCCCTGAGACCCCGCTCTCCCGAGTGCTTCCTGAGACTCGCTCCCCCTGAGTGCTCCCTGAGACCCCGCTCCCCTGAGTGCTCCCTGAGACCCCGCTCCCCCTGAGTGCTCCCTGAGACCCCGCTCCCCCTGAGTGCTCCCTGAGACCCCGCTCTCCCCGAGTGCTTCCTGAGACTCCGCTCCCCCTGAGTGCTCCCTGAGACCCCGCTCCCCCTGAGTGCTCCCTGAGACCCCGCTCCCCGAGTGCTCCCTGAGACCCCACTCCCCCTCAGTGCTCCCTGAGACCCCACTTCCCCTGCTCCCCCTCAGTGCTCCCTGAGACCCCACTCCCCCTGAGTGCTCCCTGAGACTCCGCTCTCCCCGAGTGCTTCCTAAGACTCTGCTCCCCCTGAGTGCTCCCTGAGACCCCACTTCCCCTGAGTGCTCCCTGAGACCCCACTCCCCCTGAGTGCTCCCTGAGACCCCACTCCCCCTGAGTACTCCCTGAGACCCCGCTCCCCCTGAGTGCTCCCTGAGATCCCGCTCCCAAGTGCTCCCTGAGACCCCGCTTCCCTGAGTGCTCCCTGAGACCCCACTTCCCCTGAGTGCTTCCTGAGACCCCACTTCCCTGAGTGCTCCCTGAGACCCCGCTCCCCCTGAGTGCTCCCTGAAACCCTGCTTCCCCTTTTAAAAAGAAAGCTGGATTGGGCTGGCTCAACAGATAACAGCATTTGCAACCTTGCTACCTGACCTGAGTTTGATGGCCAGGACCCATTCGATGGAAAGAAAGAACCAATTCCCTCAAGTTGACACATGACCTCCACAGACACGCTGTGGTATGTTCACACCCACACACACACACATGAATGTTTTTATTTTATTTTATGTGTATGAGAATGTGCTTGCATGTATGCACATGCACCATGTGTATGCCTAGTACCCAGCAGAGGTCAGAAGAGGCTGCCAGATCCCCTAGAACTAGAGCTACAGACAGTTGTGGACCACCGTGTGTGTGCAGGGCACTGGACCCAGACATCTGATGAGAGCAGCAAGTGCTCTTATGCACTGAGCCATCTCTGTAGCCATAAATAAAATTTAAGAAATGAACCAGTTACAGTGGCTGCGATCCCAGAATATGAGAGGCTGAGAAAGGAGAATCTCAAGTCTGAGGCTAGCCTCTGCTACATTTCTGGGCCAGCTTGCAGGGAACAGTGAGACATCACCATCAACCATCATCTTCTTCTTCATCATCATCACCATCATCATGGGGGCTGGAGAGGCAGCTCAGCTTGTAGAATGTTTGCCTTCCATGCATGAAGTCCTGGGTTAGATCTCAGCTGCAAATAAAACTGGGTGTGCAAACACACGCTCTAATTCCAGCACTTGGGAGGTAGAGGCCAGAGAATCAAGAGTCGATGTCATCCTCAGCTACATAGCAAGTTTGAGGCTAACCTGGGTCACATGAGACCCTGGGTCAAACAACAACAATAATAACAGTAATAATCCTGTCTGTACATGCAATCCTGTTAACTAAACTACAGATATGGCGTGACTTGTCCCCGACTCTCTATGAAGGTCCTTTTCTGCTCAGACTGTAGCCCGGCATCCCCGCGGCATCTCATGGTCTTGTGTCCCGGCCTCTGTTCATCTGTGGCCATTTCTCACAGTCGTGACCCTGGTTTTTCAGCAGGGCTACAGTCAGGTTGATTATAGGATGTTTCTTGGAATCTCGTGAGTCAATCTGGCATTTCCTCAGTAAGAGTCTGAGACTGCCGGTCTAGGACACACCACAGTGGTGGCGCTTATCTGGGACACGTGCACGGTAGGACCGAGACAGGTCTACAATATCAGCATTATCACTCGGTTACTGCAGGCTCCGGATCCAGCTCTAATCTCCCGTGCAGCACAGTCAGCAGTGCAGGTCCACAGGAGCTAGGAGAGCCCAGAGTGAAGGGTATGGACCTGTCCATGTGCTGTGAAAGGGGACCCCGCATCGCAGAAAAGACGCACCGGGAGAAGATCTCCGTACAGTTGGAACCATCAGGAGGGCCACGGAGCTCAGAGGGCATCTGTCCAGGCCATCAGGAGGCATGGCCGTTCGAGCAGCAGACTACCACGAGGAGAAGGAAGCAGAGTGGACTTGGGGAAGCAATAGCCAGACTCAGATTTCAGATGGATCACAGCCAACTTCCAGGTAGAATATCCTAAAGCCATCCAGGGCCTTGAGAACACCTCTCCACGTGGCGCCTAGAAACTCAAGCTCTGCTTCCTATCAGATGAAGCAGAGGAGCCTCCCGGTCTTCTCCACCTACTTCCCCTCTGACTCTCTCAGTCCATCAACGGCTTTGCTCTGCGCTTGGAGAAGTACAACACAAGCTCACCCAAATCCAACCCCCAAGGCTGCAGCAAGCTCAGAGTGAAGCCCAGCTGTGGCTCCTATACCGTCCCCCCTTCCTCCTCCTTCAATGCTGAGCACAACCCTCCCCACACCCTCCCCCCACCACACACAGTAGGAGCTTATCAAATAACTCCCCAAAAGGCCAATGGAAAGCAAGTTCATTTCTGTCAGCAGCTTTCTGGAAAATATTCTGACGATATTTTGTGACTCACCATCTTGCAAACTCAGAAAAATCATTTAAGAAACTGATGACTGTGAAATTCCAATTATATTCACATGGAAAGCCAGAGCAAGCCACAAGAAGCACAGAGCCCCAGCTTTGGGTGGGAGAAGCTGTAGGAGCCTAGAGAACAGACAGGATGGAGACCAGCCCTGAAGGCAGACTCCACAGCACACGGGGGCAGACTCGAGTTCCTAGCCCTTGAAAAGAAGGGTTAATTCCAGTAACACTGTAAGTCTATAAGGACTGTGTAACTCCATGGATCAACTTGCGAGACTAATACAGTGCTCGGAAACTTTATTAAAGGTATTATACATTATTAAAGGTATTAGGTCCACACAAAAGGAGGTGATAGATCTGTTCTGTTTGATGCTAATTAAACCATAACCGGAGATCTGGGGTTAGAAAAACAAACAGGACTGGATGCAGAGCCTAATCTTAAGAGCAGAGATTTAAAAACCAGGCATGACAACATATATCTGTTACCCCAGCCCGGCACACAGGAGCCAATGCAGGAAGCCTGCAAGGCCGAGACCTAGCTAAGACTACATGTCGAAATCCTGACAAAAAGAGGGAAGGCACGGAGAAAGGGAGGGGAGAGGAAGGACAGGGAAGGCGGTGAGATGGCTCAGAAGGTAAAGGCATTTGCTTACACAGCCTCACAACTTGGGTTCATCCCCGGGTAGAAGGAGAAAGCCGATTCCCACAGGTTGTCCTCTGACCTCCATCCACACGCATGCCATGACACGTGTCACACGTGCACGCGCACGCACATGCGCACACTCATGAACACGCTGAAGGGAGACCTCTTCTGTGTTCTGAGGGAACCCTGCTCTGGAAGAACTTCAAAGGATCTGGAGGTAGGATCCCCTGAGACTCCATGGGAACGAATCCCAGAGGCAAACTGGGATAGAGATCTCTTGGGGCCATCTGGGCTCACTCTGCGGCCTGGCTCTCTGGCGCCTCGGAGAACCAACAGCTGCAGAAGAGGCCCTGCAAGTCTCCTTGCAGAAACTGGGTTCAAAGCTCCTCCCATTCCTTCTGGGGCCACCTTCCCAGCTCTTCCTCAGGGCGACTCACTTAGATTGGACACAGGGCCATATCTCTAGGGATACAGGCCTTGGGGGCATAATTGATGACAATGCTGACTGGAACCAGGATATGAGGAGAGTCCCCCTACCATCATCACAAGTGTCTCCTCCTCAGGCCCCCAAGTCACCTCCCTCCTGCTCCTGGGAGCCATCCCCCACCAATGCCCACAGAAATCAGATTCAGCCACCTGTACCTGCCGCCTTCCCAGAAACAGATCCTGCGGTCCCTGCTATTTTCTCCCTCCTCACAGTACAGGTTGAGTGTGTCCCACCTCTCTGCCCTCACTGCAGGAAACTACTTTAGAGTCTCTGCAGAGGCTGTGGGCTTCCCCAACCCTGCCCCCAAGACTCAAAAGCTGTGAATGTTCAAGCATGGGAGTGTACTTCTGATGACCCACAAGGATAACTGGGCTGCAGCTTAGTGGGAAAGCACGTGGTTAACATGAGTGAACATCTAGCTAGTGTCTGAAGCACCTAAGTAGCAAAATACAGACCAAGTCCGTATAGACCCGGGTCTTGTACAATCCAGCTCCTTGGTCCTTCTGCCCATCAAGATCCTCTGCTTTCAAGCAGCTGCAAGCTCAAAATCTGGGATCTGGAAGGTTAGGTTCATCAACTTCACGAACTCTGCCTTCCGGTGAGGCAAGCATCCGGTCTGAGCCCAGCATCCTGTGGAGGCAGAAGGCCAAAGTCACTGGCGAGTCATTGGAGAAACTGCACAGCCTCCTCTGCGCCAGGACTTGCAGTGACCCAGGACAGAGGTTGCACAGTACAAACAGGTAAGAGGACAGACACTATCCAGCCCACTTCCCAGACCTACCCTAGAAGCCACTGCACCTTTGCCTATGGGCCATCTCATGTAGCCATTTCTGCCCAGCCTGAGGCAGACTCCGCCCCTTCCTGGGGCCCCCAGGTTCCCACCCCTTAGCATCCGTCCATCTGTATGCCTGTGCCTTTAACTGATTAAAAAAAAAACACGGAGGAAGCCAAGACCTCTTTCTTCTGGAAAAGTGCACTTTACAAAATCCTTTCCCGGGCTGCCAAACCCAGAGGGAGGGCTCTGGCCGACAGCAGCAGGGCACAGCCTGTGCCAGTGGGAGAGGGAAGCGGCAGGAGTTAGCCGACACTCTCCCTCTCCGCAGGTCCATACCTAAGGCTGGGCTGAGGCGGAGAGGAGAGCTACCCTAGGGATGTGTGCTAAAATTAAACCACCGTGAGAGCCAGGACAATGAAAGTGGCCCCCCTCCCGAGTAATTTGGGACTCGCTACGCTGGCTGCCTCAGCCCAGAAATCTGGGAAACCTTTAGGGAGAGGAGCTGCAGGTTGTACAATCACACACTTGAGCTGCTCAGCCACCTTGAGCCTAGAGCCAAGTTGCTGTCGTTGCAACAGCTCTCTACTTCTGGTCTAAAGTTCAGCAGGTCCAGCAAGGCTGAGAATGGAATGCTATGAGGTGTCCCCAGCACCCATCAGTGTGTCCTCTTACTCAACAGTGAGCCCGGGAAGGGAAGGGCACAGCCAGTAGCGCCTAGGGGAGAAAGCCAGAGCCATTTAGAACAGCTAATTGATGGGGTCAAGGGGAGGAGACTTGGCCTCTGAAGGGCATGCGTGTCTCCTCACCCAGCTGGCAGCCGACTCATCGCTCAGCCTAAGTCACCCAGATTTATTTATATTTTACACGAAAGAGGGAAATGACTTAGCCGTAGGGATCAATTCTTCAATCCAATGTTTCTAACATGGTCATAAATCTATTTCACAGTCTCCCTTTTTCTTTTTTTCTTCCTCCCGAGTTTCAAGAAATGAGTTACCTCTGAGAAGGTAAGTCTTGGAGAGGGCATTCCCAAGGGAGTCAGGGTCCTGCTTTCTGGACGAGGCCTGGAGTTCTAGCCAGGACACCTAGGATCCAGAGGGGGTCTCCATCTCTGCCACCCTGATAGAGAAAGGAGACCAGTTCAGTTCTATTCACTGAAGGAGTGCTTCAATACATTTCATGGTACAGTTCAAGCCTCTAAACCAAGTCACCGTGGCTATAACACACACAGACACAGTAGTGTGTTACTACTGGTCCCAGGCCAGGTTGTCCCAGAGTCCCCTCCCCTCTATCGCCAGGATCTGGAACACCAGAGGCAGGCTCTATCTAAAGCGACCCCTGCCCAGAGTGACCTCTGTCCAGCAGCAGGGCAGGTGTGGCAAGTGGCCTGCCTCCACACAGGAGACAGGCTGGACCGGTGTGTATGTCGTGGGAAACTATAGGTGCTGAGGTGAGAAGCTCTAGGGTAGAGGTTAACCCCCAGGGCAGGAAGAAGGACGGGGTGAAGCCATGTTGTGGGCAGGAAGACCAGAAGGGGATTGTCTCCCTGTGAGAAGAGTATAGGTAAAGGAGACAGACAGCCCAACACAAGTCAGAGACTACCATAGGTTTGCTGGGGACACAGGAGGAAAGATTGTCCTTTGAGGCCCACACAAAGTAAATCCTCTTCCAGGAAGATCTTTCTGACCTATGGCTGTGACCTGAGCCTGGTCATATGTCTAGAAGGTTCTTTGATGGGAACATTGATGACCTTCTGTGTCAGGCCTAGACTACTGTCATTGGCTCTCATCCCATAAACCTGTCCCCCTGTCCCTCTGCAGGTGTTCCCCAACTCTGATCACCCAGACATCATCTGTCTCCCTTCTCCACCAGAACTCATGCCCAGGCTAGCCAAAAACGTGTTCCCTTTCCGGGGACACTAATCTAGACCACCTGTCATCTCCTTAAATTCTGGTCGTCTTTCTGCCCTTTTCTTTTCAGTGCAGGGGTGGTGTTGGGGATGGGGTGTGTGTTCACACCCCTTACCACATTACCCTGACACTCAAAGCCAAGTGTCCCTCCAGCACACACGCAGAGTCAGCCTCAGCATGCTAGACAGTGCCACTCAGCAAGGAAATAGAACAGGGTCAGGGGGGAGGGGATGAAGAGATGGCTCAGGCCACAAAGTGTTTGCCATGAATGCACGGGCACCTTAGCAGCCACTCAAAAAAGCCAGGCACTGTAGTGAGTCTGTAAACCGAGTACTGGGGAGGCCTTGGAGACAAGCAGATCCCCGTTGCTTACTGAGCAGCCAACCTAGCTTAGCCTAATGCGTGAGACTCTCTTATCTCAAAAGCCAAAGTGGAGAATGACTGAGGAAGACATTAACCTCTGACCCCCACATTCCCGTGGGCATACATACACATGCGCACAAAGGCACGACGAACTAACACGCAAACAGGACTCAAAGACGTTTCGTGGAGTGGAAGAACCCTAAGAGGAACTTGCATACAGTTTCAGTTCCTTCATGAGAAGCTCCAGAAAGGCAAGATGGGTGAGCCCGTGGCGACAGGAGTCGGGGCACAGCTGCGTCTGGGTGCGTGGAGATGTACAGGGCAAGCAGGATGTGCTTTCTGAGCTGATTGCGATGTTCTGCCGTGGAGTTCCACACTAGAGCCTCCAGCCACAGTGGCTATTCAGATATGGCTAGCCTAAGCCACGATGTGGCTTTAAGTATAAAATATAATCTTGTCGCAAAGACTCTTGATAACCAAAAGGATATTAATTCACTCACACATTTTATGTTGATTACATACTTAAGCGATAACAGTTCAGACATAAGAGGATAAGCAAACGTGTTGCTGCAAATTGTGGATGTTTGCTCAGTTTGTAGAACACAGGAAGCCCTGGGTTCGACACCCAGCACCACAGAAACGAGGCTCGGTGGTACACAGCTATAATTCCAGCACTTGGGAGGCGGAGGCAGGAAGATCAGAAGTTCAATATCATCCTTGGCCACACAGCAAACTCAAGGCCAGCCTGTGTTACGTGAGATCTTAGCGTGCGAGCGCACATGCACGAGCACGCAGTGTGCTCACGCGGGGATGATACTGCAGCGGGTCTCGATTAAGGTGTTAGTTGTATGAAGCACCTGTGTTAAAACTCACCTGGGGGTTGGGGATTTAGCTCAGTGGTAGAGCGCTTGCCTAGGAAGCGCAAGGCCCTGGGTTCGGGTCCCCAGCTCCGAAAAAAGAACCAAAAAAAAACAAAAAAAAAAAAAAAAAAAACTCACCTGAACCTGCGTTTTACTACGCAAATTAGACCTCACTGTAAAATAGATTACAGTGAGCTCCTACACTCACACTGCCAGACTCGACAGACAGATCAAGGCAGGCTGTAGGGAACACAGCCTACAGTCAGGCCTGCCAGAGAAGCCGACTTATATCCAGTAATTGCTCTCAACGTGATTTTACCACATTCCCAATCTTCCGACAGGGGGATGAGTAGCCGCTCATCAGCGGCTGAGTGGATGAACAGAGTGTGGTAGATGCGTGCCGTGGAATCTTATTCAAGCCATAACGAAGAACTAAATCGTGTCATTTATAGAAAAGAATGAATGGAATCAGAGATCATGATATTGAAATAAGCCAGACTCCAAAAGACAAATATTGCATTTTTTCCCTTGTATTCTGAGTATAATTTTTTTTTAAAGACATGAAAATGTGGTCCCCCAGAAGGGGACCAGAAGCAGCAGAGAGGGGGGATACGGGAAATTTATGGAGGAGCTAATCAAAGTATACTACACGTATGTATGAAAATACAATGAGGCCCTTTACTTTGTATAATTATTATGCATTGCTATAAATTGAAGCTGGGTGTGGTGAACACATCCCAAGACTTGGGAAGTGGAGGTAGAAGGATCAGGAGTTCAGCCAGCTTGGGATACATTGAGACTCAGTAAAGAAATGATGTAATAAGAAAAGGTAAAGCGGAGGGGTTGGGGATTTAGCTCAGTGGTAGAGCGCTTGCCTAGGAAGCGCAAGGCCCTGGGTTGGTCCCCAGCTCCGAAAAAAGAACAAAAAAAAAAAAAAAAAAAAAAGAAAAAAAAAGGTAAAGCGGGCCATGAGATGGCTTAGTGGGTAAAGGGGCTTGCTGCCAAGCCTGACGATCTGAGTTCAATCCCTGGGACCCACGTGATGGAGGGAAAGAACAGACCCCCTAAGATTTGTTCTTTGACACACGTCATGAAACACTAGTCCCCACCCCAATACACAAATGAATAAATTTATCTTTTGTTAATGAATGAGAAGAAAGGACGACTGTGACAGCCCAGAGAGGAGTGTAGAGTTGGTGTCCCACCAACTCTGCTGTACCAGACTGCTCTGTTGAATTGGTTCAAATTTGTTTTCTGAAATGGGCCACTATCTGGAGGTTGGCTGGGGACAGCTGCCCGTTTTCCCTCTTCCCTTTCTGTGACATTTCCAGGGACTAGAGAAACCAGAGTCTAGCCCTGTTTGGGGCCTGCTCCTCTGGGACAGAATCTCAGTATTTGTTATGAAATGTTTTGGTTATATGTCCTGAGTCTCCTGGGTAAATACCATGAGCACCAGGGCGGACAAAATTAACCCAAACATATCAATTTCCTGATTTAAATTGGATTGTGTACATACAGGTGGATTTTCTTCTCCCCGGAGATGTTGAAGGTAAATGTGTTAGGAATTATCAGCACAGAGAGTGTCACCTGGCGGGAGCCATGGGTCACCTCACTCATTTCTGGAAAAAGTTCGTAAGCAGCGCTGGCTACAGTCCTTGCCCAGTGCCTTGGGCTTGCCATAAAAGTCTCCTCGGTGCCTTGGCACACAGCTGGCCCCATGGCGTCCTCTTCAGCACTGGGACTTGGAGGGGTGGGGAGGATCTCTCATGAGATCCCTGTTTGCTAAGAAGGCTCTGAAGACAGTCAGCCCACGACCTGACAGAAGTCACTTCAGAGTGAAAATCCAGCTGAGGTGAAAATCCAGGTCACGGTATCCATAGGAGCCTCTATATTAATCCATTTCAGGGTGATCATAAACCACTGTGCTAAACTGGCTCTACACAGGATAAGGAGAACCAGAGGACATAGAGAAGGTCAGGACAAGTCCCTGATCTTGGAAATCCTATCTAGTGGATAAAGGGATAAGGATACCAACCAGGACACATCAAGTTCAGGAGGATGTGAAGAGGATGCTGGGAGCAGGGGAAGTGTCAGTCCATTCCACCTGTGACAAATGGGGCCATTGCTCTGTGCGCACACTCACCATTGGTGCACACAGCCCAGAAGAGTCTCCCACTTTCTCCACATCCCTCCCTCTCCTTACAGCAGCCAGGGAGATCACTGACAACTTCTACATCTTCTTGGTGAACCCTCTCCATGACATCCCACTGTACTTAAAATCCAACTCAGAGTTCTTAACACAGCTGTCTGAGTCAGCTACTGCTGTGTAACAAACTGCCCCAAACTCAGTGGGCCAGCGGCGATAAGAATGCTTGCCTGTGTGTTCTCGGGTCAGCTTGGCCAGATGATTTGGGCTGATACGGTCTCAGTGTCTCTTCCTCATGCCTTAGAACTCACATGTTGTTTCCTTTGCAGAATCCAAAGGAGCAATCAGGGATATAGGATACTCTTAAGGCCTGGTCTTGAAACTATAGCCACTAAGCTAAGGCCAAGAACAAGAGGTAGGAAGTCCACTCGGGTCACCATGATGCTAAAACAGGGTGGCTAAGGCTAAAGAACACTGTCCACACCCACCCCTGCTCCAACATCTCTAGTCTCTCCTTGACTCCTGAACGCCCTTTCTTTGTTCCAGTCACCCTGGCTTTCCCCTCTGGATTTGTAGTAAGAAGCTTCCCCCTCCAGGCACCTGCCTAGAGGGATCTTCCTTGTTCATTCTGTTTACCCTCTGATTTCAACTTAAATGTCATGTCCTTTGAAAGGCATCTCAGAACCTCCAGCAGGAGTTCACTGCCACCTTCCCACCAAGGTGTCATATGGCATTGACATCTGTGTCTGCATATTCGGTGTTCACCCTATTCTCCCCACAACTCCGCACTGGCCCATATCCCAGCTAGAGAGTGAGTCACATAAGGGCACTATGTCTATTTCATTTACGATGTTGAGCATCCTGAGTTCCTACAGTGTCACAGAAGCTACCTTTGCACTGACCTTTCATGGAGAATGGAATTCACCCTTGGGCCAAAGCTGGTAAGAAAAAAAAAAAAAACATCGCAGAATCTCAAGAGGGGGTTCACAGAACCACAGTACCCAGCTGGCTATGGTGGCATGTGCCAGTAATCCCAGTACTGGAAAAACACAATGAAGATAGGATCAGGAGTTCAGGGCCAGCCTCGGCTACATAGTGTATTCAAGGACAGCCTGGGCTACATGAGACACTGTCTAAAATAACAAAGAAAAGTGAAACAACAGCAGCACCCTTGCCACCCAGGAACTTGCTAGAAATGCCCAGCTCCAGGCCCTGCCACAGCCTGGGTTCAACAAGGCTATCCTGACACGGGCCTCAGCAACCTGGACTTGACACCCTTTAGATAATTCTCATTCAGGCAAAAGTCTGCACACCACTAGCCTAAGCCAGAAGTCAGCCATCTTTCTTCCTAAAGATTTACTTCTATTATTATTTTTTTGAGAATGTGTGTGTTTGTCTGTCTGTTTACGGGGATGTGCCCATGGGAATACAAGTACCTGCAGAGCCCAGAAGAGGGCGTAAGATTCCCTGCAGTTGGATTTACAGACTCTTGTGAGCCATTGGACGTGGGTATTAGGAACAAACCCTGGTTCCCTGCAAGAGTAGAGAACGTTCTTAACCACTGAGCTATCTCTCCAGGCCCCCCCACCCCCTCCCCCATCTTTCTTTCTGTAAAGAGTGGGATAGTAAATATGTCGTGATTTGCAGCTTTGTTCTGCTGCACTCGCTCTCAGCACTGCTCCAGGTACAAACAATATACATATGCAAATGTTGGTCATGGCCTCGATCCAACACAAACATTGCTAACCAAAGCAGGCGGGCTAGGCTTGCGGACTCTGCTTGCTGGCCCTGGCCTGGGCGAAAGGTTCCCATGCCCCAATCCTCAGTTTTTCAAGCTCACAAGTCCCAGGTTGAGCTAAGGGAAGTAAAATTCCAAGGCTGTGTATAAATTTCCTTTTCATAAAAATTTCATTTATTCAAATGAGTAAATACCTTATCTGCACCAAGCACTCAATACGCAGAAATGATAATGCGCCCACTGCCTTCCAAAAGTGGAAGTCGGTCAGCTGAGCCTCCTGTCAGGAGCCAGCTCCTGCACATGAGGCCTCCCTCTTGTTCCTCGAAGCAATCTGATGTCACGGATACACAGCTGGACCCTTGTACCCTGGAACAGAGAACTGGACAGAGATATGTGTGGATAGCGACAAACAAAGCAAGGGAATCCGTTAAAGTATTTCCAAGGGAGTCAGTGAGATGGAGTAGAGCGCCGGCTTAGTTGGGAATGGCCATGCAGTGCAAAGGAACGGGTTCTGGTACACGGTAAAGGTTTGTTTAGGTTATGGGTTCGAGGTAAGGATTTGGTGGGGGGGGTTTAGTGTTATTGTTTTTTATAAAGTTTGGTTTTTTTTTTGTTTTTTTTGTTTTTTTTTTTTTGGTTCTTTTTTTTGGAGCTGGGGATCGAACCCAGGGCCTTGCGCTTCCTAGGCAAGCGCTCTACCACTGAGCTAAATCCCCAACCCCTTGTTGTTTTTAAAAGAAAAAAAGATTTTTGATTTATTATAAGTACACTGTCACTATCTTCAGAGACAACAGAAGAGGGCATCAGATCCCATTACAGATGGTTGTGAGCCACCATGTGGTTGCTGGAATTTGAATCCAGGAACTCTGGAAGAGTAGTCGGTGCTCTTAACCACTGAGCCATCTCTCCAGCCCCAGATAAAGTTTGTTTTGTAGATGAGAGAAGTAAGGCTCGGAGAGGAACGCAAGCTTATATAAGACGGTTATAGCCTGCTCAACATGGGACATGGCTCAGCACGGACAAGAGGAATGCATAGCAGCCCAGGTCTGACGGTGTGTTCCACTTCACCCCCTCCCGCCACAGAGACGCCGGTAGCAGAAAGCAGATGTCAGACATGTTCCAGCCACCTCCTTAGGTCCACACTGGGGTGCAGCGTCAGCGAAGTAGTCATATAACGTTTCAGAAGCTAGTCCCCTACTGACCATCAGACCGGAAGACGGATTCTGAAAGTGTCCATGGCGTCAACAAGGGGGTACAGAGTGATACAGGAGATACAGCCCCCGCTTGGTGGAGAGGCAGGGCAGGCAGCAGGCAGCGGCTTGCAACAGCAACTTGCTCGCATCCTTGTGGATCAGGAAGCAAAAATAAGGGAGGAGGGATGCTTGTGGTCCTGCTAGGGCTTTGGAGTTCATTTGCATAGTGCGGGCTCTGTGTGTCGTTTGCGTAGTGCAGACTTTCCGCATGCTTTGCACCGTGTAACTCTACACATCACCCGCATGTTTCCTTAGCATCTTTCGTCATCCCTTTAGGGTAAGTGCCTCAGCATGAGGTGTTCTGTGACTTCTCCACAGCACTCTCTGCCTTGACTCCTCCCACCAGGCTACTGTTCTTCTCCCCATTGGATAATACAGAAAACCGAGCAGGCAGTGACTCCTCCCACCAGGCTGCTGTTCTTCTCCCCATTGGACGATACAGAAAACCCGAGGTCAGCAGGCAAAGTGACTCTATGTCAGCCTCCACAGCCAGACACCAGCAGTGCCAACACTCAGAGCCGGCTCTGACAGATTCCAAGGCCAGAGCTGTGTCTCCTCAGAGGACTATCCCGCAGGCGGTCCGGAGCGATGAGCCTTGCTTCCATAAAGTATCTGCTAAGGAAGGAATGCAGCACCACACTGCCCGATCTGACCAGCGTTTCCGCAGCTGCCTCCAGGACCTTCTTCCGCCACCTGCGAAGTCAAGTGTCACTTGTCCTTCTGCTAACTGGGCTGCAAAGCAGATCTGAAAGAGACTGACAAGATGAATCACAGCTTGGTGAGATGTTTCGCGCCTCTTCTCGGAGTGCACCCCGGGGCTCCCAGTGAGTTGGGTGCTATTGCTGTTATTCAATGACGTGCAAAGTGCTTGTGAGGGAAAATGTCCTCGCCCCACACACGCCCCTACATGCGCTTTTTTTTTTTCTTGGATGAACAGTGATGGAAGCTCATCGTCCAGACTGGAGAGTTCAATCAAACCATTCAGACAGGTGATTGAAAGGACAACGGGGCGGTTGATCTGATTTCAGCACGACCCGAGCCTGGTGAAGCAGGATTGAGGTGCTTCCTGCTATCTCAAGAAACATCAAATTAAGAGCAGCTGGGCCTGACATTGGGCCTGACAGGGAGTGAAGAGGCTGGCTCAGCCCCAGCCTCTCTCTGAGGCTGCTTCAAGAAGAGCCTGGTTCTCCTCGAACCGGGAGCAGAAGCTCCCCCTCTTCCATTGTGAACTCTGTCCTCGCTGCTAAAATGATGTCTTTCGCTGCGGGACAATGGCCATGGGTTTGGCGGACAATACAGAGATCTGTGTTAACAGTGAAGCCCAGAAGAAACCCAGACCCAGGAAGGAAATTGGAAACCATGACAGTGTCCTTAGCCACACCTAGTCTGCAAAGCAGACATTTCTATGCATGGAGCCCTTGACATGCAGTCCTTGCCCTGGTCCTCTCTTGGACCCTTCAAGACTGGTTCCCTTAGCAAGGTTCTGGTGTCCCCAAAATTCCAGGAGTGACGGGCTTTGCAAGATGCTGGGGACATTCCAAAGTGTTCTTCAGCAACCGTGTGTTCATGGGGACAGCCAACAACACACTTCCATCTGATGCTTCTCAGGGGCTAAAACCTGCTTTATTACACACACACACACACACACACACACACACACACAAGTTGCCCAGCCCCTCCTCCTCCTAGGGCCATGTCTTTCTCTTCCCTAAAGACAAAGTCAAAACACTTTAGAGATTAAATGGATACAGTCTGCGGAGTGTAATCAGCTCAGCTCAGCTCAGCTGGAAGCCTTCCTCCCACCCCTCTTCCTGCCACCATAGCCCCTCCACCAAAGACATGTCCTCACTCACAGCCACTGAGGGCAACACAGCAAAGCTCCAGCAGTGTGGAGGGTCCTTCCAGGACAGCCAGTGTGCACACTTAGGAAGCAACCCGCCTGGTCCAGCGTGACTTCCTAGCAACTAGCTTCTCGCGCTGGATGTCTCGCCTGGACTGAGATGTAGCAAGGGCCACGACCCAGAGCGGCTTGCCTTGCTTCTCAACACTGGCTAAGCCAGAGGATCTGGTGATGGAGAGAAAGCTACAGTGAGGTTGAGCACATCCGCCCAGAGTCGGGTGGAGCCTTGGTATTTAAACTGCAGTAGAGCCCTCTGTGCCTAGCTGTACACAGATTGGGGCGTGGGAGGAGCATGAACAGGGGGAAGAGGAGGAGGAACTTCCTGAAAAGCACCTCAGGTCAGATTAGAAACTGAATTAGTGATTCCCAAGACCCTTGTTTGATTCCCAGCACTACCGTGCCCCCAAATTAGGGGGGAATGGAGTCATAGGATGGCACGACAAAGAAACCCTCAAACTGGCCAGGGCTCAGGGGATGAGCTGGCAGCCTAGTAGACTGAGAGGAGCAAGATGCTGACTGGCCACCCAGAGAGAGCAAGAACTGAAGCTAGAGCAAAAAGGGAAGCCTGTATTTCTGGGCCTTGGGTGTCTCGTCATAAATCGTCAAAAAGATGATTACACAGGCATCTCGTCATAACCTAGGTCGCAAAGAATCATCTCCAGGATGTCCTGCTGCCATTTGGATCTGAAGTGTCCGCCACGTGTTAAAGGCTTGCACATTGAAGGTGTAGTCCCCAGTGTGGCAGTGTTTAGAAGTGTGTGGGGAACTGACAGGACCCCGAGGACTCTGACGTCATCAATAGACTCACCCACTGACGGGTTCATAATTTGGCAGTCTGCTGGGCGGTGACAGGACTGGAGGAGTTGAAAGGGGTATATCCTTGAGGGTGTGGCCTTAAGAGCATAATTTGTCCTCATTTTCTTCGTGCCCCTGTTTCTCTTATCTATTTATCTCCCTTTTGGCCACCACAAAGCAAGCTCCCTCCTCATCCAGCTGTGATGATGCTCTGCCTCACCCCAGGCCTAAGCTGTGATGAGGGCACCAGCTGAGTCCTCTGAACCCAGAAGCCCCAAATCCTCCTCAGATTGTGTCTCTCCAGTACTCTGTCCCAGTGACCAAAAGCTGACATGGACTCTGTACCCATCTCACCTGTAAGTAAATGTTGCTTTAACCAAACTGCCTACCCACAGCAAAAATTTGGATTGACTGGTGGGGAAGTGTAATGAAAATACAGAATGAGCATTGTTGTGGGGCATCTGGGAAATGTCTGCTTTGGGCCCATGGGTTTCAATACTTGGTCCCCAGATGGTGGACCTGCTTGGAGAAGCTGGGGCACTTTTAGGAGGGAGTCAATTGGCGGGGTAAAACCTTAAGGTTCTTATATCCCTGTTCCAAGTGTTTGCTCTGTTTCTGCTTCAGGACTTTGGACACAATGTGACCAGTGTATGGACAATGTACAGTTCCTCTGAGCCTTCCTAGCCATGATGAATCACTTCTTTTTTTTTAAGGTTTATTTATTATTATATTTATATGAGTACACTGTTTTCAGACACACCAGAAGAGGGCATCGAATCCCATTACAGATGGTTGTGAGCCACCGTGTGGTTGCTGGGAATTGAACTCACGACCTCTGGAAGAGCAGCCCTTAACTGCTGAGCCATCTCTCCAGCCCCCTCACTTCCTTTTTTTAAAAAATTGTTTCTTTAAAATTGTTTTTTATTACTTTTTTTTACTGTGTGGGTGTGTGGCGTGCATGTGGCAATGTGGACTTCTCTTTCCACCATCTGAGTCCCTGTCCCAGGCCAGCTCAGATCCTCGGCTGGGCAAAGGCACCTTCACCCCACAGAAGCCACCTCAGTGGCCCAAATTGCTTCCTGTCGACATTTTGTCTCACCAATGAGAAAGTAACTGCCACAAGTGGTGACTTAGGAAGCTCCCGGAGGAATGTCAACACTGAAAGCAAAGCCAACAGCACTCAGAACAGCAGCGATGGGTGGGGGGGGGCACAGAAGCAGCCATTCCGGTCCCATCCTCCACTCTGAACACTAAGTCTGAAGCCAGTCCTCCTGGAGAAAGCCCCCATGCATCCCTTTCTCCCTGGATGCCTTCAATCTGTCTTGCTTGTATTTATTTCCATAGCAAGTTCTTATTACCAAGCCTTTGTATTTGCCTGGCACTGTCATGCGTGCCTCTTGAATAGTCATTCATCCACATAAACCTTCATGCCAGTGACAAGAGCCCTCGTCACTCCCATTTTACAGATGAGAGAAGGAATGTGTAGAGAAATCTACTACGCCTAGTGAGTTTGGAGTGAGAATTCAAACCTGCGTGTTTCCTGAGGGCAGGGCTTAGAACTTTCATTCCATCTAGAACAAGAGTGCTCAAAAAATGGTTGAATGAACAAATGACAGAGAGAAGGCTGGGCTGGTTGACGAGGGCTTCAACAACCACCAAAGAGACCCCAGGTACCCACAGGTGACCGGGAGCAGTCAAAGACAATGTAAGTGCTCTGGCACAGCCATTCAGCACCAGGGAGGCTCTGGCTTTCCATGAGACCTCAAAGGGCTCAGGCAGTAGACCCGAGCTTTCCTGAGGTATATGGGAGCAAGAGACTGCCTTCTCGTGACTTCCCCTGCCCTCCTCCGCCTCTGTGGTTGGAGACTCCAATTAATTATGCTGTGTAATTAGATAAAGAATATTCATTTTTCATTAATGACGTTTAACTCCTGCTCTGTGGCTGAGTTCCTTACGTTTTAATTAAGCGGGACTCCTGAAAGCCACGCGGCTGCTCCGAGAGCGCTCCCTCTCACAGTGAACAGTCACTTAGAATTTTAAGAAGTGAAGGATTCCTTCCCCAAGTTAATTACCTCAAAATTAGCTTAATCACAGCTCATTTAAACTTATCTAAACAACAGCGCAAGGAGTTCCAGGAAACTGAGGGTCTGGCTCTGCCTGGTTTTAAAGTTTAAGATTTATTATTAAGTAATAATAACTTTTAAAGTCTGCTCTGATGGATAGCAGTGACCTGGTGACCTATGGGCTAAAGCTCGTTTGGGGCTGGAACATGGACACGGAGGGAAGTGCTTGTTTATTCCCAAACCAGTGACCTAAGGTCTGAGGTGCTAGACCTCTCCTTATTTGACTACTTCCAAAAGAAGGAAGTTCCAGCCCTCAGGTCCAGACCACTCACTCCTCACCAGATATCAGCTTCCCCATTTGTTCTTAAAGAAGATCATGCCTTGGAGGATGGGAGGTAAGCCAAGAAGCCCTCTCTGCTGTGCATTCTCAAAACAGATCATCGAGACAGAGGAACAGACAAAGCTCCAAACAAACCAGGCTCAAGGAGCCAAGAATTACCTCTGTAATGCTCTGCAGGCGTGGCTGTGCCCCATGTAACAAATGGCATGCTACAGGCACTGGATACACAGACAGTGAAGAGAACTCAAGCAGGCAGCCTTAGGAGGCCAAGTTGGGACCCCGGGAGAAGCTGCCCGTTTCCAGCTCTCTGCAAGAAAGGGTCAACTTTCAGAAGATTCACAGGGACTGACCTCAAGGAAAGTTTACCTTTGAGGCGGACGCCATGGAGCCAGCACACCTAAAGCTGAGGCAGGTGGATCACCAGTCTGCATCCTTCCCAGGCCACATAGAGGGAGCCCTCTTCAAAAGTGGAAAAAAAAAGAGAGAAAGAGAGAGAGACACGTGTGCAGTGTCCTGTGTAATTCTCACAGCAGTCCGTTTGCACAAGGACATTAGGATCCTCTTGTCCCTGGGTGGGAAAAACCAAACCGAGGGACAAAGAAATCAGCTCCAAGTTCGAGCTGACACCAAATGACAGGATTTTATCCCAGATATCTTGGGAGGGGGAGAGGCTGGGGATGGTCCAGAGGGAAGCCCTGAGTCAGAAGCAAACAGGGAAACTGAGTCACGTGTCATTCTATCGTAGACTAGAAAGGACCGGAGTAACAATTAACTTCTGTCTGCAGTGTTGTGTGGAGCAGAGAGGCAGAAACTAGCTCTGTAGATAAGCACCACCCTGGCCAGCCAGGGGCAGGGACAGGCCAGACCAGCAGGAAGCTGAGGCTGCCCCTCCTGCTGATGAGCCAAGGCCCCTGAGCTGGGAGGCTGAGAAATGATTTATCCGCCTCCTCTTTCCACACAATTGGCTTTACTTTGCCAGCTCCCTGTTGGGGTGAGAATGCTGGAAAAGCCTAGAAGGGGCGGTGAGCATCATAAAAGACTTCTAAAAATCAGAGGCCGCCTCCCTGGTCTCGAGATGAATAGCTGCGGTACCCCAGCGTTCCCCTGTCCCTTCTACTCAATCCTAGGTCACTCTGGCTCACCAAAGGGCCCTGTGTTCCTGGCAAGGGTCCAGGGCTTCCTAGCCATTACCTGTCCCTGCTCCGTCTCCCCCTCCCACCCAAGAGAGGTGGCACCATAGCGGAGACAACTGTGTAATTCTAGCTGTCACTGCCCTAATTACACCCCACGGTCCTCCCGCCAGCACTGTGCACCCCGTGCCGCCTGCATAATGGGCCTTTTTTTTTAAAAAAGAGACACTCTCCTTTTCACAGCTGCCTTTTGAAGGGGAACAATCTCACACAATGTCTCTTAATGACGGCACTGCCTGACTCTCCAGCAATTCCCCAACCCCCAGTCGCCAGCCCCAGCCCCAACCCAGCCCCTTCCTCTTCTCTCTCTCTCTCTCTCTCTCTCTCTCTCTCTCTCTCTCTCTCTCTCTCTCTGATAATCATCATAATTGTCATAATCACCCTGGAGTTAAGAGAAGGTACCTGGGACATTTCCATCAATTATGAAGTGACCTAATGAAAGGTCAAGTTGATCTGTGTGAGCAGGAGGCTGAGGAAAGAGAAGGAGGCAGACACACCATCACACATGAGTGAGCAGGGGAATGAGCATGCGCGCGCGCGCACGCACACACACACACACACACACACACACACACACACACACGGGTGCACATGCTACACCTGTGCACACGCCAGACTGAAGGCTGGCAAGAAGAGAGGCAGAGACAAAGGCAGTTTCCTCCCAATGCAGAAACACAAAGAGTCAGGTCAGGTCCACGAAGAGATTCACCACACCCTGAGCCCTGGGAGAGACAGGAAGAAGATTTCCCGAACAAAGTCAGCACAGTGAGGCTCAGAGCAGGAATCAAGGTTACAGCTGATGGACGTCAGTTCCCTGAATCCAAATAGCTGCCCAGGCCTTCTGACTCCCTGTTTGACCTCTCAAAGCCTCACTATATTCATCTGCAAAATGGGCTACCCCATAAGAACTGATTACTGTAACCCTGTGGTCTAAGTGTTCTCTCTTCCAGTTAATCTCTGCCCTAGGGTATTTGTGTATTACCAAAACAGCAAACTAAAATATATTATATATGTGTACATATGCAGGGATATATATATATATTGCATATATATATAAACTTGGTTTTGCTTTTTTCGATAAGGTCTCCCAGACTGGTCTTGAAACTGTAAGACAACCTTGAACTCCTGACCCAATCACCTCTACCTCCCAAGCGCTGGGATGATAGGCATGTACCTCACCCAGTCTGCTCCACGTTGAAGCTGTAACTGAGGGCTTTGAGCGTGCTAGGCAGGCACTCTGTAAGTTGAGCTACAACCCCTGCCCTATAGTTGATACATAGTCTCCCTCCATGTGGATAGTAAGACACATAGGTCAGGTTTAATCACATGTGCAACTGGGAGGTTAAAGAACATGAACTCCAGAGCTTTGTTTAGGTGCTCAGGTCCAGAAGCGGGTGTCCACTACCTGTGTGACCTCGTACAAATTACTCAGTCGCTTTGTGTCTCACTCTTTTGACCTATAAAGTAGGAAGTAGAATCATACCCACCTTAAAACCTGTTGTTAGAATTAATTCTTCAGGGCCTGGAGAGATGGCTCAGTGGTTAAGAGAGTGTGTGCTCCTCTGGCAGAGGACCGGGGTTCAGTTCCCAGCACTCATGTCAGGTAGTTCACAGCTACCTGTAACTCCAGCTCCAGGGGATCCGTTGCTTCTGGCCTCTATAGGTAAAGACACACACACACACACACACACACACACAGAGAGAGAGAGAGAGAGAGAGAGAGAGAATCTTTAAATAACTACTTGATTGATGCTGCTGTGGGTTTTGGTGGTGGTGGTCGGTTTTTGTTTTTTTGAGGCAGGGTCTCGTGGAGCCCTGGCCGGCCTCACACTTGCTCTGTCCAGGAGGCCAACCCTGTGCTCCTGACCCTCCATCCCCACCTACATAGACCATGTGCATTAGTGACTTATTCCAAGTCAACCGGAATCCATAGGTGTCCCATTTAAGGAGAGAAATAAAAGCGAGTTCAGGTTTGAATTCTCTATTTCATGATCCCAGTGTCTTCCATCCTCTTGTCCGGTTCCCTGGGTCTGAATCTGTGCTTGCCTGTGAATCTGCTTGTCCCTGAGTTTGTGTGTGTGTGTCTGTCTATGTGTGCGCGCGCACGTGCGCGTGTGCGTGTCCGTGTGTGTGTGTGTGTGTGTGTGTGTGTGTGTGATATCTGTCTGGTAGATGTGTCTGTGTGTATGTGAGTGGTATCTGTCTATCTCTGTGTGTGTGACTGTGTGACTGTGTGTGTGTGTGTGTGTGTGACTCTGTGCGTGCGTGTGTGTGTGTGTGTGTGTGTGTGATATCTGTCTAGTAGATGTGTCTGTGTGTATGTGAGTGGTATCTGTCTATCTCTGTGTGTGTGACTGTGTGACTGTGTGTGTGTGTGTGACTCTGTGTGTGTGTGTGTGTGTGTGTGTGTGTGTGTGTGTGTGTGTGTCTGTGTGTCTGTCTCTCTGTGTATGTGACTGTGTGACTGTGTCTGTGTGTGTGTGTGTGTGTGTGTCTGTCTGTCTAGTAGATGTGTGTGTGTGGACTGTGTGACTGTGTGTGTGTGTGTGTGACTCTCTGTGTGTGTGTGTGTGTGTGTGTGTGTGTGTGTGTGGTGTCTGTCTGGTAGATGTGTCTGTGTGTATGTGAGTGGTATCTGTCTATCTCTGTGTGACTGTGACTGTGTTTGTGTGTTTGTGTGTGTTCTGTCTGTTGATATAATCTGTATTTCTGTTCTGACTGTTAGTGCTGTATCTGTCTGTCTATCTGTATGGCTGGTGTTTGTCCCCCATCTCTCTGGTATATGTCTGTGTGAATGTGAGTGGTATCTGCATATCTCTGTCCGTGTGATTGTGTGTGTGAGTGTGTATGAGTGCCCTGTCTGTTGTGTGAGCTGTGTGTGTCTGTTCAGCCTGTGGGCAGTATGTCTGTTCCTAACAAAGGGTTTTGCTCAGATTTCTTGAACCACACAGAAAGCACATGGGGAAGGAGTCGATACTTTACAGCAGACTTTATCAGAGTTTTACATGGGATTAAGTCGCTGGCTCCAACTAGTCCCAACTGACCCAGAAAACAAACATCATTGTTTACCAACGGATGTCCATAATGGATGCTGTCAACTTCCATGGACGATTGTAGGCAGTTGCGTTTAGCTTCTGTATTTGCTGCTCTCAGCAAATGATACACGTTCATCAGCCTAAGTCAGAGACATGGAGGAGCCTATCGCTTTAAAATTGCAGATATGCGTTGGCTTGGGTTATAAAAGTTGATTACATGCGAAATCCAAGGCACTCCAGCAAACGCTCCAGTCTCTCAGAATGCAAGAGATATTTTCAGAGTATTGCGTCCCCACTCTCACCCTTCCAAGAGCCGGGAGTACAGGAATGTTCTGCCGCACCAGACACCCCATGGAAGGGAAACTGCAGAAAAACCAAGCCAGGAAAAGGGAGGACTACTGTATACAGAAGGCGCTTACAAGAGCCGCCTGACTTTCCGTAGCTTTGCTCAAACAGCACTGAACACTGTGTAGACACAATGGGTATTTGTTGAGGGGATAACGTGCCCTTAGCTCCTACCACTGGGTTCAATACTGGCAACCATTAAGTCTTCACTCTTAGGATCCCTGTGTCTCCCACTTCCTCAAAGACTGCTGTTCCCCAAGGCCAGAGGTGGCTTGCCTCAGAAGTCCCCTTGAGTTGGGGCGGGCAGACCCGACCCGGTTTTAAGCTTCTGTGCTTCCCACTACAGGCTCCTCTCGGGCAGCCAGTTGAGGGGTGTTTAATCAAATGGAGCCCCTCCCGCCGACACCTGCCCCTCAGCCTCTGAAACCCAAAGTTAAATCTGCTTTCGGTGCAGCAGCGCCTCTTCCGAAATTGAGAAGCTGAGCCATCTGCCGCCAGCCTGAGGCTGTCAGGAGGGAGCCCAAGCCGGGCGAGGCGGTGTGAACTGGTTTTGTGATCCTCTTTTCCAGAAGCTGCTGCCTCTCCTGGCACGCAGGAGTGGGAGAACGAGCTGTGTCAGACCCCCATCCACCTACCAGGAAGACCCAGAAGGTCCTGACACCATGTGATTGAAGTTCCAACTGTCAGTACTAGCCTAGAACTCATGCCAACTCGAGAGGCTGGAGGCCAGGCCCAGGCAGAATGGTGTAAGGCCTGGCTGGGACCTTGAACTAGATCAAGAATATTCTAAGTGCACAGTGAGGAGAGCCAGGGGTAAAAATCTTCAGGTCCTTCTAACAAGGGGATCCAACACCCTCTTCTACACACATGTAGCACTTACACAGGCCAGCACACATATATAAATAAAAATGAGGGAAAAAATGAGTGAGTTCAAGGTGGAGTTTTTGGATGCTCTTCCCCACAAACCCCTGAGGCCTTTTGTGCTGTCCTCCCCCGTTGTGACATCAAAATAACATTTGTTTTTAATGACACAAAACTTTCAGGACTAACAAAGGTAATATATGGTGGTTCTAGAGCCAAGCTGTTGGGATTTAAATCTGGCTATGGGCGCATCACCTGGGTGCTATGCCTCAGTTTTCTCATCTTCAAAATGGGTGTGAATGTGCCAGAGTATGTCTTCACAAGGCGGCTAGGAACAGAGAAAGAATAAATCAAATGCTTAGAACAAAGAATGGTCCAGAGCCAAAGCCCATTAAATGTCATTATGGTCTTTCTTTTTTCTTTTCTTTTTCTTTCTTTCTTTTTTTTTTTAATGAAACAGGGTCTTACTGTGTAGCCCAGGCTAACCTCAAACTCATAGTCCTCCAACCTCAGCCTGAGAGGACCACACCCAACCCATTATACATTTTTAAATATCTGCTTTCTGGATTTTGGGTTCAAAAACATCTGGAAGAGGTCATTCATTGTAGGTAAAAGATTTTACCCTTTCTAGGGTCCTAAAGTTTATACTTGAAGCAATCCAGCCTCTAACTAGGGGTATGGGGAGAACCAAGGTCATTCCCTTGTCAGAAGCAATCCCAGCATGCCTCTGTAAGGCCACAGCCATGAGCCCTAGGGTAAGGAATTAGTCACTAAGGAGCGGCAGAGCACAGGACCCTCCTGGGCTTGCTTCCTCCCCAGCAGTCGCCACCAGGAGCAGCGGGAGAATTCTAAGAGCACTGAGAGGACTCAAAGACCCCAGGTAGGTCCAGGTCGGGCCAGAGGAGGGGCTGTGTGGGACAGGGCTAAGTCAGAGGATGCTCTGGACTCTGCCTTCAAGTACAAGGAAAATCAGAGTTTTATTGTGACTCTCAGGCTGGTGTAGTACTTAAGCACTCAGACAAGGAGAGCTATCTCCCTGAACAACCACCAGGTTGCCTGCCTGAGTGGAAACAGCTCTTTGAAGCCTGTCATAATCCAGGCTGGAGCTAGGGACTCCCTGCTTGGAGACCTTGAGCCTGCCCCACCCTCGTTTGCCACGGTGATGTTCTTCCAAAAATCTCAGAACTGGAAAAGGAAGAAGACACATAGCCATTGTTTACTGTTAAATCCCCTGTGCTACAAGGATGCAAAGACGGGGTAATGAGAGACAGAGACAAGGGGCACTGGGGGCTTCCTAGTTGCAACTTCAAGTCTCCCCTCTAAGGAGCACCCCCACATGCTTAGAGTCAAGTTCTCTTTATGAGTCCCCAGCTTTGAACAGGTTTCCATCCCTCCAGCCCAGGTGTGAAGCCTGTGTCTCCTTTCTCTCTGACTCTATTAATCTTAAACGCCATCATTAATTTACTAACTATGTGTGCATCTGTGCCTTGTGTGTCCTGTCTCCAGAAACAAAAGGTAAGGAAGGGGTTGGGGAGCCTTGCTTGAACAACACAAGTGAATTCCCCTGCCCATGGGGCCTTTGAATCTACATTCAAAGATACCATCCGGTGGCCAAATGCAATTAAAAAGGAACCCTGATCTTTCCTGGAATCTCTCAAAGTTCCCAACCCCTCTCCTCTCCCTCTGTCTTTTCCCAGAGCCTCCCCCCTCCTACCTCCTCCCTGCACCTTACCCAAGTACATCTCTCCTCTGTCCTCCACAGCAGATCGGAGGGAAGTGTGGCAACAGGCTTCTGGCTTGTTGTTGTTGTTGTTGTTGTTGTTGTTGTTACCCTTTTTCCCTTCCCACCATTCACAAAGGAATTCCTACAATTGACAGCATCTACCAGGCCTGTCCAACCTTCTGATGTCATCGTGTGATGATCTACAAAGGCCACATTCACTATCCTGGGATACCTGCAGTCCTGGGGGCCATAGTTTGGTTATGTCTGTCAGACCCTTAGGCCCAGCCCTTCCTTTCAACCATGTCTTTGCTTGGTCTCACAATTCTGGATCCCTGGAGTCCTGGGTACCAGGCTAGCAAGATGATTCTTAGAGGGTTACCCAGGGAACGGGGCATGAAGAAGCATCCCTGCCCTGTGGGAGAGGGTCAGAGAGGAGCAGGCCAAATCCCAAAGCAACAGTTTCAACCCTGCCCTTGATGTCCTAATAGGACTCAATGCCCCAGGGAAGCTAACAGAACTGGCCTTTTCATCCAGATGGGGACAATTTCAGGCGCCCAACTCTCTGTGGCACATCCCCAAACACCACTGACCTACAGCGACCAGAGCTATGTATGACTTTGCTACCATCCACTCAAGGTCAGGTCTTCACAGTTCTGGGTTCTCCTGCCTCCAAGCTTCTTTTTGGCATTCAAGATCTGTTCCTTTGGCTTGGCCCCTTTTCGCTCATCTCCAGATGTTGGGCTAAAGGGCTAAGGAAATGGCTTCAGTGGTTACTGTATGATTCCAAACTGAATTTGTGACTGTTAGCAGGTATGACATTCACAGAGCACAAATCTCCCCCACGTCAGTCAAGTAGCTCGTTCTAACTGTGTGGCCCCTAGAGAGCTCCTCACTGAGTAGTATGTCCTTCAAGGTCAGCTGATGTCTGTGGTCCCCTTTTTGATCCCTGGTGCCAGCAGCAATCCCATTCCATATGTATAGGATGCCGCTGAGAGTCTGGGCTCTACAGCCAACCTGGCTGGGTTCAAATACAGACTTCACCATTACCCGCTGTGAGCCTGGGCTTAGACCTTTGCCTCTCTGAGCCCCCCATTCACTTAGTTTCTAAACACAGTTAATAATAGTACTTGAGTTTTAAATGTATTGAAAGGATTAATTAAAAGGAATAATATATACAAAATACTTAACATAGTATCACCCATAGGACTTACTACTTAATACTTGGTTAACTATTATTAAGTTAATACCTTGAATATCACTCCAACCCACACTGGCTTTTGAATTTTTCACTTCACAAAACCATGGCTTCTTTAAAGATTTATTTATTTGTTTACTTATTATATGTGAGTACACTGTAGCTGTCTTCAGACACACCAGAAATGGGCATTAGATCCCATTACAGATGGTTGTGAACCACCATGTGGTTGCTGGGATTTGAACTCAGGACCTCTGGAAGAGCAGTCAGTGCTCTTAACCACTGAGCCATCTCTCCAGCTTCTTCTATCTAGAACTCCATTTCAAATAGGGAAACTGAGTCTCAGCAAGGTAAAGAATCATGGCCAAGGTCATACGGCCATGAGAGGCTTCATAGAGACGCCATTGCTACTACAGCCACCTCCTGGGTGCTTTCCTGCCTGCCCATGAATTCTGGTTGTGGAGAACACAGTTTTGCTTCACTCTTCATTTCTTTACCTAGGAGTGTTCAGAAACGTGCGTTTCTGCCTGTGCACAGGGGTCTGGGTAGGCTCAGGTTTGAGAGCGGGTAGGGCTTGGTGCTTGCTGATTCCTGTACCTGCATGGCGTGGGTAAGCATGCATTCATGTGTGCTGGTGTGCATGACCGAGCACATGCCTGCATGTGTGGGGCTGGGTATAGGTGCCTGTGGGAGGCTCCCACTACACAGAGAGTAACTGATCCTAACAATGATCCTGTAGACAGGACTGAAACACCAAGTCTCCATATCTCCATAGCTCCCAGCACAACGCATGGCCCAGAGGCTGGCACACAATGGGCCTCGCCTACCTTGAGTGCAAGAAAACAAGATGTCTGTCCCCAGAAGCTCCGGGCATTTCCACCTCCTCAGCAGACCCATCAGCTGAGCTCAGCACTGCAGGCAGGGTGCTCCCTGGGGACCCCGTCCAGCTGGGCCACTCTGAGCCTTCCCAAATCAGGCATCAATTGCAGAACAGCTGGCTGAAGTCCTCCCGTGGGGGGCGGGATGAGTGGGTGCCCGGAGACATACCCCTCGCCTGAGGGTGGCTGCTTAAGTGGCAATAAAGGAAACAAAAGATGAAATACATCAGCCATTGGCAGCTGTAAAAAGAGCAAAATCGCTCAGCAGAAAACCAGGTACCATCCATCATCCGGCCCTTCTCCACTTGAGCTGCTGGAGCAGGAGAGTTTTTAATGCCCTCCGCTTCGTTTGCATTCTCATTGCTACTCTCTTATGGTAGTCGGGGTTGCCAAGAAGATCTGAGTGGTTTTTTAAAGACGTTGATGAAACCATTTCCACCAAAGGAATAAGTTTTTCCGGGCGGCGAGGGGTGTGGGGATGGGGGGAGGAAGGGAAAAGAAAGTTTTCCAAAATAATACATTCGGTCTGCAGAGCGATAGCAACTGACTCTGCAGATGTATTAGCCCCATAAAAGTCGAGCGGGACGTTTGGCCCGGGCGCGCTCCGAGCAGGCGAGATGAGCAGTTCATTCATTTTGCAGCAGAGTGGAAACCTGGATCTTTACAGAATCACTGGGAAGAGCTTCAGAGGCAGTCCGCAGCATGGATGTGACCAGAGCTTGTCACCCTGCAAAATGTACGGTGGGTGTCAGTGTCTCTCCGTGCCAGAGGGCACCTTCAGAAGTGCCCCACTAGCTTCCGTAGTACAGCAGCAGACAGTCAGTCCAGGGAAGGACGCCTCTCCTTCCTTTCCAAAGGTTGGGGTGAACCCCCTCCCCTTGTAATGTACCCTTGGCTGAGTGCCTCAGCTGAACCAATTCGCAGCCAAACTCTGATTTCCAGAGTGGGTGTGTCCCATGGGTGCTGAGGCTAGGAGGCTCCCAGAGGAGGAAAGCAGCTTATCTAGGACCAGACTCTGCTAAGTGCAGCAGGAACAGAACGTGACTTCCCCCATCTATGCTGCTCTGTTTTCTCTCCTATTTATATTAGGACAGGCTACACTCAAGCAAGCACTGTGCAACCCTGGAACCTGGGTCAGGAGATGGGGAGGGGTGGGGGGGAGGGGACACAACACCAGGCATCCTGGTTCTGTCGTGAAGAGGGCAGGCCAAGAGAGCACCAGGCAAGCCAGCATGAGGAACTCTCCTGATACCACGTGCCAAGCTGGACGTCATGCCGCACGCCTGTAACCCCAGCTCTCAGAAGGCAGAAGCAGAGAGAGACAGAGCAGGGGGGTAATCTGGGCCTTCTCTTGGTCTGAGCTCTGCACTGGTTGCTCTTGTCCTCGTACAATGGGTCACTCACAGATGTGTTGTCCTGACCAGAACTGGAACTTGTCCTCTGCCCCACAATAGCGTTCCTGGCACTAGCGCTCTGTCCAGTACCCACACATCAGGCAGGATGGCATAGTTAGGACTCAAGTGGCAGCTAGCCGAGAAACACAGTCACTTGTGAAGCTCTGTTCCACCAGGGCCCTCTGGGAGATGAAGAGGTCTTGATTGCTATTGCTCTGTATGTGTGTGTGTGGTGTGTGTGTGTGTGTGTGTGTGTGTGTGTGTGTGTGTGTGTGTGTGAGATCATTACTAAAGACCACGAGACCTGATAAGGCTCAGGAGGGAAGTGGACCGAACAGAAAAGCATGAACAGATGAGCAATTAGACAATTAACAGCCTCGACTCCTGGTTACCGATCCTCCATAGTGCTCCAGGGGGTTTATACACTTACGCTCCCCAACCCTTTCCATTGAATCTTCCAAGAAGACATGCCAATCCTGCTGCTCCGCTCAGAGGCCAAGCAGAGCCTTAGGAAGGCTACAGTCAGAACGCCAGCAGTGCCCTTCTTCTCAAGTTCATGCGCCCCCTCCAGAATCGTTGGCCGCTGCTGCTTCCCCATTTACCCAGAGAGAGATGAGCATAAGGCAGCCTCCATGGCCTGTTCTGTCATCTGTGCAATGGGAATAATAAAGCCACGAAGGGTTTGCATGTTTTTCGAACCAGAGCCTGGAATCTATGGGGACTTGTTCTTAGTAATAATGTTATCTGTAGGCTCTCCTAGGGTACCTTTGTACCTGTAGATCATGTGGGCTCCCTGAGGAACACATTCTCTGCCCTGGCATACAGACAGGAGCCGCCTGTTGTCTCTCATCGAGCTCAGTCTTAAGCCTCCAGCCCCTCCTACCTAATAGAGGGAACCCTGGGAACTTGGAAGAAGCAGTGGATTCAAGTCCTACAACTCAACCTCTGGGTTTCCCTAGGCTTGGCATTGCCAGCCAGTGCAGACCTGCAGAAGCTGCAGGATCCCTGTGCATTTCAATGGGGGAATCCTTCCACAAGGAGGAAGGAATGCACTGTGTAAATGGGAAAGGTTGGTTTGGGCTTTGGAAGCTACAATCATATTATAAGTATGGCTCAAGAGGGACAGAGGTGTGGGGTCCACACCCAGTGAATGTCAGCCACTAAGAAACCATCACCAGACAGAGTAAAGGTACCAGGGTAGAGATGTGAACACTTGGGAGAGATGGAGACATGAGAGTCCTAACCCCAGAAAGGGACACGCAGACCATTACAGAGCATTCAAGAAGGGTCTGGAAAGAAGACTAGGAGGTCCTGGTGAGTATAGCTCAGAGTTGAGTGTTAGGCTAATGCGTGCAAGGCCCCTGGTTCAATTCCCAGTACTGCCAAGAAGGATATTGGTTACCCAGAAAGGCAGGCAGATATGATAGTATGAACTAGGACAGGATGTGTGTGTGTGTGTGTGTGTGTGTATGCATATGCATGCATGTGTTTGCCAGTGTGAGTAAACCTGTGTGTGCTAGTGTGGGCAAGTGGGGGGGCGCGTGTGTGCATGTGTGATATGTGTGTGCATTGCATGTGTATGTGAATGTGAGTAGGCGTGTGTGTAAACCTGTGTGTGTGCTAGTGTGTGGGGGGCATGTGTGCATGTGTGGTCTGCATGTGCATTGCAGTGTGTGCCAATGTGAGTAAGAATGTGCATAAGCCTGTGTGTGCTAATGTGAGCAGCTGTGTGTGGGCAAGTGTGAGTAGGTGTATGTGCAAACCTGTGTGTGCTAGTGTGTGTGTGTGCACTAGTGTGTGTGTGTTTCCCAGTGTGAGTAAACCTGTGTGTGCTAGTGTAAGCAGGTGTGTGTGCTAGTGTGTGTGTGTGTGTGTGTGTGTGTGTGTGTGTGTGTGTGTGTGTGTAAACTCCAAAGTGTTGGGAAACAACGCTGTGCTAGAAGACAGGGCCTGGTGACAAGGGACACTGTGAAAGAGGATGGAGAGGGAGAATGGTTCAGACTCCTGACTCTTCCACTTCAGATCCTGAGCATATCGGAGGTTCCCAGTAAGACAGGAGGAAAGCAAAGGATGAGGACGCTATTCCACGGAAGGGTGGGCAAGTAGATATGGAGAAATAGGCAAGAGACCAGGGACACACAGCTTAGTCAACGACATGGATGGTGGCTAAGGACTCTCCAAGTCTGCCAGATGTCTAAGCATCTGGACCAGCTGAAATATGGGTCCTGAGATCCTAGACTGACAAGAGGTTGTCAGGAACCCAAGGGCCAACCATATTCTCACACAACCAGGGCAGCAAATATACTCCCTTTACCCACGAGCTTGATGGATTGGTGATGTCTGCCTAAATTACTACTTGAGAAGGATTATGAGACCATGGCTGGGCAGTGAGAAAGAGAGCTGTGATTTATTAGCAGTGTCTGTCATGGGTGCAGGGTCGGGAGGGATGGTACATGTGTCCCCTACTTGTTTTGTCTGTAGTCTATATGTAGATTCCCTGCCCAGAATTATCGAGATTCGTGTTCAGTTAGGAGAGACAGCAGACGCAGAGTGAGGGAGGAGCTCCCAGAATGTGTCCTTGCCTCCATCTGGGGCATCTAGAAGAATATCAGACTGGGCTTAGTGGCTCATACCTGTATTCCTAGCAGAGACAGGAAAATCACAAGTTCAAGGCCAGCCTCAGGTACATAGGGAAACCCTGTCTCAAAACAAAACATCAGAGATGCATCAGATAACATGTTGGTCTCTGGAGTTAAATGGCATCTTAGAGATGCTCCTGGGAAATCCCTGGCACCCCTAGACATTAACGGAGTATTAGAGTATTAATAATACCACATGCATAGAGGTCACAAGAAGAGACGGGAGCCATAGGACCTGGGGGCTCATGGATAAGGCGTTTCACCCAAGTGTAAGAACCAACGTTTAGGTCCTCAGAACCCCTGTAAAAGGCCAGGTGGGCATGGCGGACGTGAAATCTCAGCACTGCAGAGACAGAAACCAGGGATCCTCAAGGCGAGCTGGCTGGTTAGAACATCAGGAAATCGCTCAAGAGACCCTGCTTCTCTATGAGGAGAAAGAACATAAAATCAAATGTGACACCCCACATCTTCTACTCCAAATGACTGTCCCAACTGAGCTGTGTAGACCTAGGGTCTGGTTAATCAATTTTAAGGTGTGATTTTTCTTTTCCTTGCTACATTTTATAATAAAAAAAGTGTGGGGGTGTTGTTGTTGTTGTTGTTTTTAAAAATAAGGAAAGAAATAAGAAAGCAAAGAAGACACCTGACTATTCCAAATGACTGCAGGTCTCCAGAGGCATGACATCCATGTCCACAAGTACATACATGTGTGCTCACACGCATGCAAACCTGCATTCACACCACACACATACACACACGAAGAGGAAAAAAAGAGAGCAAAGGAAGGTCACAAAAACCGTGACGGGGGCTGGGAGGTGGCTCCGCAGTTAAGATCGCTTGCTCTCACAGAGAACTTGGGTGTGATTCCCACCACACACGCACTGCTCAAGACCACCTGTAACTCAGTTCCTGGGGCTCCAACTCCCACTTCTGGCCGCTGAGAGCCCAAATCACACACGCTGTGCATACATACCTAAAGGCAAAACCACTCAAGCACTAAATCAGACGCTCTGGGTGCAGCGGTGGTGAGGCACGCCTTTGATCCCAGCATTTGGGAGGCAGAGGCGGGAGGATCTCTGAGTTCAAAGCCACTACATGACAGCTTGTGAGTTCCAGGACAACCAGGGATAGATAGAGAAACCCTGCCTCAAAAAAAAAAAGATACTGTAAAAGAGGATCTCTGAGGTAGAACGTTCTCTCCTTGGGACCAGTGAGGAGCCGGCCTGGAAGCTCCTCTGTGCCCTGCACACATGGTTGAAGCACAGCCTTTTTCTCAGAGGAGGTCTTCAGTTTTCTGCAATCTCTCAGAGAGATCTATAACCCCCAGAAAGGTTTCAATCATCACTCGAGATGAGGGAGAGTAATGAGGTCTAATTGAATCCTGCTGGATGAAGGAGCATCGACGCCTCTCCACAGGAGGTGAGTTTCTTGAGCGAACAGCTGACTGCTCTACAATGCAATCTGCTCAGCCTTTAAAAATGTCCTCCGCCCCGGCACGGCAGCACACACCTGCAATCCCAGCCCTCAGGACGCTGAGGCCATCGTGAGTTCCAGTGTGGGGTATGTAATGAGACCCTGTCTGCGAAACTTGTCCTCCAATCTGGAGTGCAAGCTTGGGGCTACTTATGAATACTGGAGCTCTTGGAAATCCAAGAGGCTTTTTTCCCTCTAAGCATGTTCTTAGAGACTAAAGAGATGGCTAAGTAAAGTACTTAGAAGTACAGGGATGGGGATTCTGTTCCCAGAATCCACATTTTAAAAGTCGGATGTGAGACACAAATAATAGCACTTACTCTGCAAACCTAAGGACCTGAGTTCAAATCCCCAGCACCTACAGAAAAAGCCAGACACAGAATGGGGTGATGGTGTATCTGATGAAGATACACTGTTCACGTGTCTATTAAAAAATAACTAGAAGCCAGTCCTGCACATGTGTGCCTATAAGGCTAGCAGCAGAAGGCCAAGTGGCTTCTGGGAGCTTGCTAGCCAGACAGGTGAGCTCCCAGCTTAGTGGGAAAGTCTGTCTCAAGGCACTAAGGTAGACAGTGATAGAGGATGACAGCCTATACCTGGCCCTGGCTACCATGTATGTACATATAGGAGCATATTGTGCGCACATGGGCGCGCGCACACACACAGACACACAGACACACAGACACACACACACACACACATGTGCATTTGGTTTTCTCTCTCTCTCTCTCTCTCTCTCTCTCTCTCTCTCTCTCTCTCTCTTCCTCTTTCTCTCTCTCTCTCTCTCAAGACATGGTGGCCTACACTTGTAACATTGACACCACAGAGGTAGAGACAGGTAAACAGCCTAGCTGAACCAGTGAGCTCTAGGTCCTGGTGAGTGACCAGATGACATCTGAGGACCAGTACTAAAGGCCGTTCTACTGTCCTCCACAAAGACATGAGAGCACGCGCACACACACTAACACACACACACACACACACACACACACACACATCTATCTATAAATGTGCATTTTAATTAAATACATTCGTTTTCTCTATGCCTCAGTTCCTTCATCTGTAAACTGAGGGTACCAGTGGCCCCTGATTCCCAGTTGTAGACTGACTACATGAAACGCTCAGAAGACAACCTAGATGGCAAGTCAGAGAAACTAAACCAAAATGGATGACATAAGCATACAACAGAATTCAGAGGGCAATGAGAGCTTCGAGAACACTGAGTGTTGGGCTCGGTTGGTAGAATGCTTAGTCAGCATGCATGAAGCCCTCTGACTCCGTACCACTCACCCTGGGCATAGTGACACTCAGTTGTAGCCCTAGCCCTGAAAAGGTAGATGAAACTGAACAGGAGTTCAAGGCAAGGCCGTGCTCAGCACACACAATGAGTTTAAGAACAGCCCGAGATACACGAGACCCAGGAAGGAGGGAAAGAGGGAGGGAAAGAAGGAGGGAGGAGGGGGAGGGAAGAAAAAGGAAGTAAGGCCAGCAGGCGAGCAGACAGACTGGAGAGATTTTAAGAGAGCACTTGTTGTCCTCTTCCAGAGGACCCAGGTATGATTTCTAGCATCCACACAGTGGCTCAACAACCATCTGTATCTCCGGTCTCAAAGAATCAGATGCCCTCCTATAGCCTCCTTAGGCGCCAGGCATGGACGTTATGCAAATATACTTACAGGCAAAACACTCATACACTTAAAATGCATATTTTAATTTTTAAAAGGAAGGAAGAGAGGATGCATGCATGGGTGGGCACCGAGGTGCCTGGATGCATGGATGGTCGATTCGATGGCCGGAGTGGGAAGAGATGGCTTTACTATCACCCGATGAGGCACTGGTGGTTCTGCCCAGGGTTCAGATGAATCCGGTGAGCACACCAAGCAGATTTGCACAGCAGTGGTTTGGAGAGGCATACGGTGCAAGGTCGGGGTAATGAATTGGTTTCTAGATGTGTTTGTGAATGTTCGGGGACCATCTGGTCCATGAGCCTGGATGGAGATTTCT